>NC_053434.1:46226954-46361889 GCF_007990345.1 Gossypium hirsutum
ATTCATAAAACTTTATAATGTAGATAAAACTTTGAATAAGACAAGTGCTCATCGAACGCGTGGTCATGGTACTCGTGGATGCAGCGGGCTCTATAGAAGGACTCAAGCTAAGTCATCCTCGATGGGCAGTATGCCTAATTTGGATACAAGCGAGACACCGACTGTATCTACTGCTAAGACTGGGTCTCATAGTCATTCGGCTGGGGATGACGCATTATCCCAAGCCATGCTCAGACTGGGCCCCATTCTGGTTCTAAGAGCCATGAGTCAGTAACTAAATGACTTTGGTCCAATGGTGCTAAGCTATTCAGGGGTGTCACTAGAGTCACCCCGACTGTGGCTAAATACAGGTTAGAGGCCACTGAAAGGATAATGAATGACACTGACTACACCTCTGAGCAAAATTTGAAGGGTACGGTATCTTTGCTTCATGGTAAGGCGCATCTGTAGTGGTTAATGGTTGAGGAGGGTACTTAACTAGATCGGATTAATTGGGAATGTTTTAATACAGTCTTCTAGAGAAAATATGTTAGGGAGAGTTATGTGGATACTTGTAGTCGCGAGTTCATGAGCCTCACTCAGGGGGATAGGACTGTGGCTGAGTATGAGGCTGAATTTCTGAGACTAAGTTGTTACGCTCGTGGGATGGTGGTGACCGAGTATGAGAAATGTGTCCATTTTGAGGATGGTCTAAGGGATAATCTGAGAGTCCTAATATCTCCACAGAGGGAGCGAGAGTTCACTGTTTTGGTGGAAAAGGTGAAGATCATCGGAGAGGTTAAGCTCGTTGAGTGCCAGAATAGAGACCATGAGAGAGATAAGAATAAGAGGGACTCAGAGTCCTCTAGTTCTATTCAGAGGCCTAATATGTAGACCAGATCTAATGGGTCTCCTAGGGTTGGAGTTCCAGTTGCTCCTATTATGGCTTAGTCATGTAGTGATTATGGTAGACACCATTCAGGCGAGTGTTTGAGGAGGTTGGGAGCATGTCTGCGATGTGGGTCAATGGAGCACTGTATTAGATATTGTCCATAGCGTTCTGATCAGATGCAAGCTCCAACTTCGAGTTTTGTTCAACCTCAAGGGCAATTCAGTAGCCGCCTAAGGGCCATGGTCCGGCCAAGGGTGGTAATGGTATGGGTAGATGACAGAGAGCACTGGGCAGAGGTACTAATCAGACTGAGGTGAGGTAGCCTGCATTGGTTTATGCTGCTCGACGTCGTAAGGACAGAGACGTCACTGATTTGATTATGGGTATGATTTTTATATTTGATGCCCCTTATTTTGCATTGATAGACATAGGGTCAACAGACTCCTATATAGCTAGTTCTATGTCCATAAACTTGGGGATTCCTATTAAGAGTACTTTTGGTGAGATTTCTATACTAAGTCCATTGGGTCAATTTGTTCGGGTGAATAGACTCTATTGGAATGTACCGTTGGAGGTATAAAGGGTTGTGTTTTTGGCTAATTTGATGGATTACTGTTCGGAGAATTTGATATGATTTGAGGAATGGACTGGCTTGTGAAGCATCGAGTCAACTCAGATTGTGCTACTAAGAGGGTAGTTCTGAGATCTGAGAGGGATGTGAAAGTGATTATGATAGACGACTTTTGGGATTACTTATCCAATGTGATCTTCGTTCTTGTGGCCGAAAAATTGGTTTCGAAAGGATGTGAAGCATATTTAGCTTTTGTACGTAATTTAGCTTTTATAGACTCTTCTGTTGGAAACATCCGAATAGTTAAGGAATTTTCAGATGTTTTTGCCCAATAAATTACCGTGTTTACCTCCTAATCGAGAATTTGACTTCAGTATCGAGCTTCTGTCGAGTATAGCTCTGGTGTCCATTGCTCCTTATCATATGGCACCTAATGAGCTAATAGAGTTAAAGGCTCAATTTCAGGAACCCCTCGATCTTGGGTTCATCTGTCCTAGTGTGTCTCTGTGGGAGGTACTGGTTTTATTTGTAAAGAAAAAAGATGGTACCATGAGAATGTGTATCGACCACCGACAGTTGAATAAGCTAACTGTGAAAAACAAGTACCCACTTCCGAGGATCGATGACTTGTTTGATCAGCTTTGTGGGGCTTCGGTATTTTCTAAGATAGATCTCTATTCTGGGTATCATCAGCTTAAGGTTAAAGAAGTTGATATTTATAAGATTGCCTTTAGAACAAGTTATGGGCACTATGAGTTCCTAGTCATGCCCTTTGGTTTGACGAATGCTCCGACTGCATTCATGGATTTAATGAACTGTGTTTTCCAATCATATTTGGATCAGTTCAACATGGTTTTCATTGATGACATTCTAGTATACTCTAATACTGAAGATGATCATGATGAGCATCTTAGAGTAGTCATTTAGATACTTGGAGAGAAACAGCTCTATGCAAAGTTAAGCAAGTGTGAATTTTGGTTAAAAGAAGTAACATTTTTGGGACATGTAGTTTCTGTGGAGGGGATCCAGGTTGATCCTAGAAAGATTATGGTTGTTCTTGATTAGAAATAGTCTAGGAATGTTTTTGAGATCTGCAGTTTTCTGGGTCTTGCGCGCTATTATTAAAGGTTTGTCGAAGGGTTGTTGTTGATTGTAGCTCCTCTAACTAAGCTATTGTGTAAGAACATACCTTTTGTTTGGAGCAATGAGTAGCAGTCAAGTTTTGAGAAGCTCAAATTTGTTTTGAATTAGGCTCCTTGGAACAACAAAAATGTGCAAGTGTACACAATTGCAACAAGTATAAAGTGACAAGTAAATGCCGAGTTATCGTACCCTCAGGGACAGTGAAAAGAATTATTTATGAATGCAATTTTAAAAACACTTTGGTGAAGAAAAATATTTTGATTTGAGGAGGTGATTAAAAACTAGGATTTTAACTAAGTAAAATAAATAAAAATAAAATAAAAATTCCAATGCACGATTTCAAAAGATGATTTTAATCAATATGACATAATTGTGTTAGATTAATTAAATTTCTTAACTTAGAATTACTAAACTCATGTTTATGTTGTTACGAAGAAATTCATGGCGACTCGGTAATTTGCTAACTTATGAACATACTTATTTACCAAAAATTCATTTATCTCTTGACTATATCTCTATGTCAATTCAATCTATTAAACAAATTTTAATAAGCAAATGTGTTAATGCACATACATACTTATGAAATTAAAATAATCTCTTGTACATATCTCTATGCCAATTTAAACAATTAATTCAATCTCATAGGCACATAAAAGATTACGTGAGGTAATAATGTATTTCTACCTTGAAACATTTTAATCACAATAATCTTGCAAGTTATGCAAGGCTAATGTATCGTTAGATACCGTTGCTAATTTAACCCTCAACTACCTTAGATGATCAAAGATGAACTAATTAAGTATCATGTAAATTAATTACAATCTCAATCCATTTAAATAATTAATTCATTAGTTACCTTACAATTGTAATGCAAGAATAACTTAGTCATGGTTTTACTCAATCAAACATATTACCGAGGCCTATAACAACACAAACATAATTTTAATAAATTAAATAGACAAAATGCAATCAACCTAACAAGAATTAGATTTAATCCATATTAACTAAATTAAACATATCAACATCACAAATATTCATAGACATGTTCATCACAACAACAACAAAATTAAAAGGATAGTGAATAAGAATCAAACCCGGTGATCCTCTGAGGCTTGACTAGTTTGCTCCGCTCCTCATTCTCTGCTTGTTCTTGTTAAACTGAGGGCTCCAAGAACACTTGAATACTGATCCAAATGGTGGTTGATTGACTCTTTTTCAAGAGGTGAAATCGGCAAGGGAATTGGGGAAGAAAATGGAGAAAAATGGAAGGGAGTGAAGAGAGAAAAATGAGAGAGGAGTGAAGTGATGTGTTTGAAGTGAGTAGCAAAGGGGGGTATTTATAGGTTGAGATGACTGCTAAAATTAGCAAAAATCAGTAGCTATAGAGTCCCCCATGGACGGCCACATGTGGCAAGTTTGAAGAATTCAAACTTGCTATTTAAGGTAGGGGCAAATTTAGAAAGGCACAAATAGTGGAGGGGTTTGAATACAGTTTGAAGGAGTCTTCAAAGGCCATTTTCAAATTAAATAATCAGCCAAGAAAGCTGATTGGGTCAGCATGTGGGACGGTTTTGGGCTGCCTAGTGCTCGGTTGGATTGGTTTTCTCGGTTCGGTTCAATTGGGCCACTTTTCATAATTAATTAATAATAATTTATTTAACCCAAATTAAATTGGATTGAAATTAAAGTTAATTATATTATGAATTAATACACATAATTTGGACTGTATTAGGATGAAAAATTAATTTGACTTGATGCTTCAAAATTGCTTCTCGGTTTTGTGCTTTTAGTAGTGTCTGTCGAGCCGTTTTTCGCCCTTTGTACGAATCTGTCGAAAATGAGAAAAATTAATCAAAATTTATTTTAAAATTAAGTAAAATTAAACATGTTAATAATTTAAGTAAAATTTAATTATTTTATAATACTTAAATATTTTTCAACAAGTAATTTACCGAAACTGCATGAATTTAAGTTAAAAAGGGCATGAAAAAGTGTGTATATTTTTGTGTTTCCACTCCTATTTTGATATAGCTTGAATCTGGTAAGGAGTTTGTAGTTTATAATGATGTGTCGCATGTCGGCTTGGGATGTGTTCTAATACATGATGGTAAGGTTGTGACTTATGCGTCCCTACAACTTAAGTCACTTGAGGGAATTTATCCGACGCATGATCTCGAGTTAGCTACCATGGTCTTTGCCTTAAATATTTTGAGGCATTATCTATATGGTGAGAGGTGTACCATTTACACCGATCACAATAGCCTTAAGTACCTCCTTACCCAGAAGAAGTTGAACCTTAGGCAACTTAGATGGATTGAATTACTTAAGGATTATGACTGTACGATCGAGTATCATCCTAGTAATGCTAATGTGGTGGCTGACGCTGTTAGTCATAGAGAAATTTCAAATTTGAGGGCGATGTTTGCTTGCCTAAGTCTATTTGATGATGGGAGTCTACTAGCCGAGTTGCAAGTTAAGCCGACTTGGATTGATCAGATTCTAGATAAATAGTTAGGGGATGATTCTCTGGTTCTGTGTTTCCGTCAGGTAGAGGATGGTAGTATGTCTGATTTTGGGCTGAGTAGTGATGGGGTTTTGTGTTTCCGAGAATAGGTTTGTGTACTCTGATTTGAGACAGTCTATTCTGAGGGAAATGCATAATAGCCCATATACTTTGTATTCTAGTTGAAATAAAATGTATCGGGATCTTTGTGAACTATACTGGCGGCCTGGTTTGAAATGGGAGGTGACAGATTTTGTTTCTTACTATCTGACGTGCCAGCAAGTAAAGATTAAGCACCAGTTGCCTTCAGGTTTGCTTCAACCCGTTAAGATGCCCATTTGGAAATGGGAACGTGTAACTATGGACTTCGTTAGTGGGTTTCTCTTAACACCTACTAAGAAGGATTCTGTATGGGTCATTGTGGATTAGTTGACCAAGTCTGCTCACTTCATTCCGGTTCAGACAGATTATTCTCTTCAGAAATTGGCCAAGTTAAATGTTTCAAATATTGTGAAATTTTATGGGGTACCAATCTTGATTATTTCTGACAAAGATCATCACTTCACGTCTCGATTTTAGAGGAAGCTTTATGAAGCTCTGGGTTTGAGATTGGACTTCAGTACTGCGTTCCATATTCAAATAGATGATCAATTTGAAAAGGTGATTCAGATACTGAAGGATATGTTTAGGAGTTGTGTGATTGATTTTTGAGGTAATTGGAAGGATTTTTTGTCTTTAGCCGAGTTCGCCTACAATAACAATTTTCAGTTCAGTATTCACATGTCACCTTACGAGGCTTTGTATGGTCATAAGTGTTGTACTCCTTTATGTTGGACTAAGTTGGGTAAGCAATGGGTTTTGGGTCTTGAGGTGGTTTCTAGGACTAAAGATAAAGTTAGATTGATTCAGGCTTATCTTAAAGCGGTTTCTAATAGATAGAAGTCCTATGCAGATTTGAAAAGGAGAGATATTGAATACTCTATGGGTGATTATGTATTTCTTAAGGTATCTCCGTGGAAAAAGGTTTTACGGTTTGGACGTAAGGGCAAGTTGAGCCCTAGGTTCATTGGGCAATTCAGATTCTAAAGCATGTAGGAATGATTGCTTATCAGTTAGAGCTATCTTCAGAGTTAGATTCTATTCATGATGTCTTTCACGTCTCTATGTTGAGGTGGCATCGGTCTGATCCATCTCATGTTGTTTCTGTTGACGAGATTGAGGTTAGACCAGATTTGACTTTTGAGGTGGAGCCGGTTCAGATTTTGGATTTAGACATTAAATTTTTGAGGAGGAAATCTATTCCATTAGTAAAGGTTTTGTGGCAGAATCATGGCATTAAGGAAGCCACGTGGGAATCTGAGGACTTGATTCATCAATAGTATCGACATCTATCTGAATCAGGTAAATTTTGAGGTCGAAATTTCTTTTAAGGGGTAGAGTTGTAACACCCAGAATTTTAAGTTTTGTATATGTTGGGTTTTGTCATTAAATGTGTTCAGTTTGGGTGGACAAGAGCTTGGTAGATTTGCTTAAGGTCTGGGGTTCTAGTCTTCTTAAGTGTAAGGGGTATTTTGTTTTGTTCTATTAAGGTTGTGGAAGAGTTTAAATTTAATTTGAATTTTCAGTAGTTTTTTGGTTAGTTATGGAGTGAGGTTGGTGCCTCTTTTCAAGGGGAAAGTGTGACAGCCCTAAAGTGACCCTAGTCGGAAAGCGATTTCGGGACCGCTAAACCGAGTCACCAAATTATTTGAATATGATATTTATTATCTAAAATATGTGATTATGAATGTGTGAAAGTTTTAAGCTTCGATTTAGTAAATTGCATGTGAATTTAGTCAATAGGACTTATGTGTGACACTTTTGAAATGTGATAGGTTAATCTATAAGGATCTATTAGTGCATGTAATCAAAGGGGTGGACTTGCATGTCAATTTCCCCCATTTAATTACTAGTGGCCGGCCATGACAAAGGGTGATGGGCAAAACATGTCATAAAACATGTTGTGTTAATGGTTTATGTTAGAAATGATAAAATAATAATGGTTAGTAGGATGATGAAAGAAAAAAAAAAGAGATCATCATCCATGTTTCTTCCTAGCCGATTCTAAAGAAAAAAAAAAGAGAGAACAAGAGCATTCGGTGATGAAAACAAGTTGTGTCCTTTGATTATTCTTAGCCGAATTGAAAGGAGGAAGAAAGGAGTGAAGCAATCGGTCACCTTAGGTCAATATTAAGGTAAGGAAGTTGATACTAGTTCTTGAAATCCTAGTTGATATTGAGTGAGATATCAAGTTATTGTTGGTAACCCATGTTGAAATTGTGATTTTGGAATAAGTAAGGTTTTTGGCTATGGAGATTAATAAGGGTGATGGTTGTGTTTCATGCTAAATCTAGATGAACAATGCTAGTTGCTTACATCTTGATATTTATGAGTTCCTTTCTTGGTTCTACCTTAGGTCCGTAAGTATGATTTATGTTTGTTATGTTACTCATGGTTAAAATGATTCGGCTATGGTTCATGTAAAAATAAAATATACATGATTTGGTATTAAATGATATTAGGTTATATTCGAACATAGAAAGAGTTTAGTTTGGTATGCTTATTACATGGTAGGTAAGATTTGTGTTTTGGATATATGTTTATATTTGGTTAATGATTTGTTCTTGTGAAGTATAAATTTGTAACATGAATTGAGTTGGAAGTTATTATAATGTACTTGTGCATTCGGGTATATGATGAAAATATTTGAGGTGGTTATAATCAACTTTGCGATTCGGCTCTTGCACATATATATATTTGCACATGATGTATTGGTATGACTTATAGATTATCTCAAGGTATATATTTATATATGATGGTGTTTCAGTTATGGAGTAAATGATGGATGCGTATTGAGTTATAATATGTAATGCATTAGTTAGTAAAATGTATGCCATTTATATGTGGTATTAAGTATATAATTGGCCTCAACATAGACTTGCATATTCGGCCACATGAGATGGATTGGTGTTGCATGTATTCGGTTAGAGGCAAGCATATTGATGCTTTTATCTTGGCTTAGATAAGCGGCTAAAAGAGAGCGTGGGCTAATATGTTGAGTTTGATTCATGATTTCATACACATGCGACTCTAATGTCTAATGTATATATGGGTTAAGTACCTTGAGTTTCTCTTCTTGATGTTTAAGTGATTAAATCAATTTATTTGTTAAATTAAGCTCAAGAGCAAAGGGGAACTAAATCCGATAAAGGGAAGGAGAAAGTGGTCGAATAGCCATCGAAATCGTTCGACAACATCCGAAGTAAGTTTTCGAGTAACGAGACTTAGTTTACGATTTGATTAAGTCATGACGTATGAGCATAACAAATATACGGTGATATGATGATTCTACTTGAATTATATGTTGAGTTAATTAGTCTATACGTATGACGGGTAGCTGTATGTGCATAGAGATCGTGTCATAAAGCAAACTAAACCATGCTGTTTGTAAGTGGCTAGTGAGCCGAAAATGGGATTGCTTAATACGTGACTTGTGTTTGAACTCTAATTATGAAAATGAAATATAGATGTGTCATGATTTATTGATATGTGCATGAATATTTGGATGATAACCGGGCTAAGTCCTGAAGGCATTTGCGCTAGTGACTAGTTCCGGGCTAAGTCCCGAAGGCATTTGTGCGAGTTACCATATCCGGGCTAAGTCCCAAAGGCATTTGTGCGAGTTACTAGTTCCGGGCTAAGTCCCGAAGGCATTTGTGCGAGTTACTATATCCGGGCTATGTCCCGAAGATATTCGAGTGAGTAGCTATATCCGGTTAAATCCCGAAGGTACTTGGCTTGGGAATGAGCGACCTTGCTGTAATAGTTTCAATTAATACGCTCGTAAAATCCCAGTGATGAGGTATGTTTCGTATATGCTTTGAATTAGTTGATCCCTTACAAATAGTATTCGCTCAGTCGATAAATGAGCTACCAGCCTTTGGCTAAGTTGATCTTTTGAGTATAAATATAAGGGTTGGTAATGTGAAGTAAGTATGATATTGAGAATTTGTGCACATGAAATTATCCGTTTAGCCATATGAATGTTACACTTTAGTTGTGTCAAATTTTATGGCTCAAAACTTACTAAGCATTAAATGCTTACTCCGTTTCTTTGAATCTCTATTTTATAGATTTTGGTTCGTCAGCTATCGGACTCGGGATTGTCGAAGTTGAAGTCGTCCACACTATCAAACCCCCTTTTGGTACAGTTTCGGTTGAACTTTGAAATGGCATGTATAGGACTACCCTTTTTGTTGTGGGTCATGTACCCTTCGGTTTTGTATAAATTTGGATAGCCATGCGAAAATGGCTTATATATATTTTTGAGCATAACGTTATAATCATTTTGTATGTATATGGTTATTGAGAGGTGTGGATATGCTTGGCAATGATTGGCCATTGGAATGGTTAATCACGATCATACTTTGTGCTATATATGCAAAAGGGTTAGTTGAATCATGGAAACTGTGTAATAGGTAAAGTCTACCTTAAAGGCAGATGCTGACAGCAGCAGTGGTGTGAATTTGAAAAATCACTAAAAATAGTCGGAATGGAATTAAATATTGAATAAATTATGTAATCGAACCTTGATGAATCTACTTCCATATGAAAGAAACGAAATGGTCATATGAGTCGTATTTTAAGAGATATTCAAGTTTTCGTGGGACAGGGCCAGAGAGATTTCTGGATCCCCTGATCTGAATTTGGAAATTCATTATAAATTAACCAGAGATAATTAGAAGTCATACCATATATGTATAGATTCCCTTTTGAGTCTAGTTTCATTAGAAACAAATGGAATAAGTATTGAATCCCTGTATAAGGAGTTATCTAAGTCGCAATGCAGGAAGGTCAGGGTAGTCGAACCCTGTAACAGGGGAGACTTTAACTAATAAACTGTACTAATTGGCTTGACCAAAAATTCTAGAAAAAAATTTGTGGATGGATATATGAGTCTAGTTTCAGAGAAAAATTACGAAACTGATTTTCAAGTTTTGGAACTCAAGATATGATTTTTAAGGTGACAGTGACGCAGTTAGTGAGCTGTCTGGAAATTTTTAAAATGGACTGTGAAAATTTAGTCTGTGAACCCCTCGTGTCCGACTCCGGGAACGGTCTCGGGTATGGGGTGTTACAGAAAGAGTGTGGGTGGTTATTTTTTTATTAAAAAAATCCAGCAAGTCTTCTTCACGTTTCTTTTTTTTTCTTTCTCTCTATTCTTTATTTTTCTTCTTTATTTCCTAGCCACCGTTCTGTTCATTTCTGGTTAAAATATTACCATCCATTACGGCTTTGTTGCTCTAATTCTTTGATGATTCGTTTTGGGTTGGGTGTTGGAAGTAGCCGTCATCTTTCGTTAGGCATTGTTTTCCTTTTAGGAATTGTAGTACATTAAGGGTTTTAGTTTTCTTTAGAATGGAAGGGTCTATTAGCTTTTTTATTCATTTTAATGCTCGATTAGGGGAGAACCGTGAGTCGGGTGATGTTCCTTTAGTAGGTTAAGCGTTGTGCGGTTACTGGTCGTTGACAATGAGTGTGCGAATGCATTAGATGCTATTGTGAGCCTATATTCTTGGATAAAATTTGTTTGAGTTTAGTAACTTTTACTGAAATTAGGCATTGGAATGTTGATTTTAGGTGTTGGGAATCTCATGGTTTCATTCGTAAAAAAAATAGAACTAGGTGTGTAATGAGAAACTCGAAAAAATGACGATAGGTGAAAGCCAAATTTAGGGCCTGTTGACGCCACATGGCCGTGTGCCAAGCTGTGTGATAGGCCGTGTGCGACACATGGCCTAGGCCATTTTGGGTCATGTGCTAGGCCGTGTAGGCCACACAGGCTAGGCAATTTTGGGCGTGTAGGCCCGCACAGGCATTGGGCCCAAATTTTAGTTTTTCCCTAGGAGTGTACCCGTTGCCTCGATCAACTGTAGGTTTTCTATAGAGCCGGTATGTGTGGTATAAACCTTAAAGCATGAAATCTGTCACTCTGTTAGATTGGAAAACATGAAATCTGTCACTCTGTTGGATTGAAAAGCATGAAATCTGTCACTCTGTTAGATTGAAAATGACATAAATAACGTCTACATGAGTATTGTGTAAAATGATATATATGATCTTTTCTGCTATGTATGAGCATGTTTAGCATCCGTTATACGAGCATGCATGTGATATTTGTTTTGGTATCTGTTATTCTGTTTTATCTAATAATCTATCTGTATTTGGCTATAAGGCGGGTTATGTATTATGAGGAGGAAGTATTCTATGTAAGGCAATATTTCGCCAATAATTGGCAGCAATGCTGCTACTATTCTGAAAAGTATCGTATAGACAATATGTGTTGTGTAGGGCTAGGGGTGTTTTATGCCCCACATGGTGTGTTGGGATGGTTGGAGTTGGTGTGTAGAGGATGGGGTAGGACTATGCATATCTATATCTGTATGTTTTTGTTATAAATCTAATTCTGTAAAAGAGTAATGTCTGTATCTGTTTTGTCATGTGATTGAATCTGGATTTATGTTTCTGTTAAGTTACATACTGAGTTTTAAGGCTCGCCTTTTATTTGTTTGATAATTTCAAATGACCCTCAAACTTAGGCGGGTCGGTGCGACAGAAGCTCGAGTGTAACTTAACAACCCATTTTTAGGGTTAATCGAAACAGTAGTTTCGGGACCACAATCCAAATTCAAAATATTTATTTTATCATTTTATTAAGGTTTACAGTATGATAGAATAATCTTGTGAAAATTTCGTAAAGAAATTTTACCGTTTGAGTGGTTAATTCGATAGAAAGGATCTAAATCGCGTAAAGCGTAAAAGTTGTGTTATATTAGCTAACAATGTTTATTAGGTATGGTTTTTAAAATAAGAGTCCTCAAATGATAATTAAACCATTTGAATTGTGAGTGGACATTTATAGGCATTATTATGTATGTTATAATGGTTTTATTATAAGGTTTATATGGTAAATTATTAATAAAGGTTATTTATAATAAACCAAACAAATTTTAATGGCTTTCATCTTCTTGAATTGCCGAAACTTGAAGTTGGGAGAAACCATTTTAGGGTTTGAGGTATTCGGCAATTGTAAGCCAAATTGTAAGTCCATTTTGACTCGATTTTTGATAATTTTTATGTTTTTGTGATCGTTGCAACTAGTACTAGTTAGCCTGTGTCTTCGACTTCAAAATTGTTAAAGATTTTGATAGTTTCCATTGATGAGTTTATGTTTTCTTTGAAGTTTAATGGTGAAATATGAATATTAGATGTTAGATTATCATATTTTATAAAGTGATTTTTGATGAAAATGGAAATTAGGGATTAAATTGTGAAATATTGAAATTATGTGGTTAAAAGTGTGATTATTTGGAAAATGTGGGCTGTCAAGGCAATAACAAGAATTCGACTAAGCATGGGTAGGATGAAATTGCATGAAATTTTGATTTTATGTGATAAGGACTAAATTGCAAAAATGTGGAATAATAGGGCAAAAGTGTAATTTTCCCAAAATATGTAAATTGTGTTAAATTGAATGAAATGATGACTAAATAAGGAAATTTTTTTATTATATAGATTGAGAAAATTGAGATTCGGATCTAGAATGGGGGAAAACTAAGTATCGGATTAGTTGACCTAATCCGTCGTTACAACGAACAAGGTAACTTTGTATGCTAATAAACGTACTTAAATTGTGTTATAAATGCTTATTTATTATTGAAATGAATTGAATGCTGAATGGTCATGATTACAAGCCGAAATCAATAGAGTTATGATATCCGAAAGTCCCATACGAACCTTAAGAATAGTATAAGATACAAATGTCATGACATTAGGATTAACGAGATGTGATTACATGTAAGACCATGTCTGGGACATTGGCATTATATTGTGATTACGTGTAAGACCATGTCTGGGACATTGGCATTGTTATATGATTTCGTATAAGACCCTATCTGGGACAGTGGCATCGATATATGATAACATGTAAGACCATATCTAGGATATGGTATTATAGGAGCTTTATGTGATTTTCGAGTATCCTTAACGATTCTGAATGGTTCAACGGGAAAAGTCAAGACGAAAATGAAAGTATAAATGAATTAAGTGATACAGGTATGTACAGAACCTATATGAGAATCAAATAAAGGTAATTTGGTAAGTTTTTAGTGTATTATGTATATGAAAGGAGAAAAATTTATGTATAAGTATGTTTTATGCCAAAATGTGTTTATTTTGCTATAATAAGGTTTGAAATGATTGATATGTGAGATATGAGTTATAGTTGTTTTAACTAAACATACATATGGCACATAGTGTGTGAAATACCGTTATTTGATGATATTTCTCATAAATCACTTGGCTTAGAAAAGGTGATGAACTAAATAAAGTATATGCATATGAAAATGTGAGTAAATTGATAAAAAGTATTCAAACCATACGTGTTTTGAATGAATAAACTCATGAATATCTTAATTAACTATTTGCAAGAATTCAAGATAGAATGGTGAAATCATATGAATTATATCATGTACTAAATAATTGTTTTAAATGTGGTTAGTTAATTATACAAGTTTATTACCACCATACGACCTTACTAAGCTTTATAGCTTACTTTGTGTTATTTTTCTATGTTTTATAGTTATTCAGACGTTCGCTCGAGTTGAAAGTCGAAAGAGATCGTATCACACTATCCGAATTTTTAATTTCGGTATTTGTACACTTGTGATTTGGTTATATGGCATGTATAGGCTTGAGTTATGTGGCAATGTGTTTGTAATGTTGAATGTGAGTTTGGCTTGTATATTATGTAAATGTTGGTGTGTATTTGGCCATTTTATATGGCTTATTAATGACTTATGTTTGATGTGTAATTTGCCATGTGAAGTGACATAATTTTTGTAGGAATTATAGAAATATATGAACTGTTGCCATCCCTTCAGTTAAGGGATTCTATAAATATTTTTTTATTACAATCCCTTATTTTAAGGGATCATATCTCCTAATATTAGTGTCTTTCCTAACTTAGAGTTTCCTAAATTAGAGACATAGTTTGTATAAATAAAAGATATAATATGTTCTATTGAAGAATAAGAAAAGATAGAGAATTACTCTGATTTCTAAATGGTATCAGATTAGGTTACGGTTTCTTTCCAGCCTAGACCATGTCCGACACTTCTTCTTCTACATCTCCTTCTCCTACTCCAGAGATTACTTCAAATCTAGAAAATTTTTCTGGTTCTAATGCTCAATCAGATTCGTCTGGTCTGACTATCACCTACCATCGATTGAATGGCAACAGTTTTCTTGAACCCAATCGGTTAAGATTTTTCTCTTGGGCAAAGAAAGATTGGGCTATGTTACTGGTGAAATCAAGAAGCCTGCTATGACTGACACTGGTTTTGCTAAGTGGATGCGTGACAATGGTGTAACACCCCGAACCCGAGACCGACACCGGAGTCGAACACGAGATGTTAACAGACTTTAAACCCTTTATAAAAATATTTCTCAGACACTGCCAATCTGCGTACTATTCGCTTTAAAAATCATATCTTGAGTTCCACAACTCGAAAATCAGTTTCGTGATTTTTCCCTGAAACTAGACTCATATGCCCATCTACATATTTTTTTCTAGAATTTTTGGTTGGGCCAATTAGTACAGTTTATTAGTCAAAGTCTCCCTTGTTACAGGGATCGACTACACTGACCTTTTCGCATTACGACCTGGATATCTCCCTGCACAGAGCTTCAATACTGATGCCGTTTGTTTATATAGAAACTAGACTCAGAGAGGAATCTATCCATATATGGTATGACTCCTAATTGTCTCTGGTTAATTTATAATGAATTTCCAAAGTCGGAACAGGGAATCCAGAAACCGTTCTGGCCTTGTCTCACGAGAACCTGAATATCTCTTAACATACTGTCCATATGATCTTTTCGTTGCTTCTATATGAAAATAGACTCATCGAGCTTCGAATACATAATTTATTCATCAATTTATTCCACTCCTACTATTTTTAGTGATTTTTCAATCTTACGTCACTGCTGCTGCCAGCATCTGTTACGAAAGCAACTATGCCCATTTCGTGATTTCTCCTTGATCTAACTAGTAATTCGTCATACATATCACAAATTATGATCATGACTAGCCATGCCAAAGGCTAATCATTGTTAAACATCCCCCTACTACACTATTGCCATATCATGAATTTTAACACCAAAATAATCAACCATGACATATGGCATAAAAAGGTCGAATTATCAAGATTTACGACCTAACGTTATGAAACCAAACCCAACCGAACATTTATGCCATTTTCGCATGGCTAAAAGTTTACATACCAAAGTTCAAACACAACATAATAGCCTATACATGCCGAAATGTTCTCCTAAGCCGACTAAGAAGAAAGTACCAAAACTTGCTAGCTGGTGTGATGACTTCGACGACGGCACGATCACGCAAAAAGAGACGAGTCCAAGAAACCTAGAATAGGTGACAAGCAAACACCGAATGAGTATATAACTCAGTAAGCCATAAGCATTCCACAACCATCCATTAATAAAATTATCACAACAGGAAACAATGAAATGAGGTTAAGTACTCCATCCATACCAAACTATACCATAGTTCCTTAAACCCTATGGTTCAATCTCATACCAAGTCCTACATTGGCCTTTCATACATCATTTTATTTTCGTTATAATTATACAATTAAACGAACTTTCACCTATTCCACAATGAACCTTATGTACGTGACTTCAACTATAATCGTCACATAGGTTCAAAACTTACCAAGCTCAACTCCAAATATAAACATAGTGCCTATTAGCCATGAACTCAAGGTACTTACCTTTTCCGCTGTCCAAAATTGACTCGGTAAAGTCGCACCCTTCATGTAAATAATTTATAGAAAATATATATTGGGTTCGCACACATAGTGCTTAATAATCAACCGCGCACACTTAGTGCCATGCATTTCAAGTTCGCACACTTACCTTTTCCGCTGTCCAAAATCGACTCGGTAAGGTCGCACCCTTAATGTAAATAATTTATAGAAAATATATATTGGGTTCGCACACATAGTGCTTAATAATCAACCACGCACACTTAGTGCCATGTACTTTACACTCGCACACTTAGTGCTGTACAATTTAAACCTGCACACTTAGTGCCAATCTCATGACCGTGAACACTTATTGCCCGCACACTTAGTGCCGAAAACCAGCCACTCAATAGGCTTCACTTCCTTTTTACATTCGACAAATTTCATCTCTACTTACATATACATTTGTATACATTTCATCTCATTAAACACAATGGTATAGGTATTACGATCCTTTAAATCAATACCAAAGATATGCTTAATGACTTACTTGTGTTGGGTAAGATGGTTCCAACTCGGCTACTCGATGATCTTTTCTTTGCCTTTGCTCGATTCTCCTCCTTTAACTCCTTGAGCTTAATCAATAAATCAACTAGTTTAACCGCCTTGCTAAATATTTACAATCCAATGACACATGCATATGTATGTTAGTATATTCGGCAATCACCCTTACTAATCACCCACTTGATCAATTATGGAGAATAAAAGTTAATATCACAATGTGTACCCTATATGGCCCATTATACATAATCAAATTTAACATCATCTATATATTTACTCATATGGCCGAATATACCTAATCATACATACACCTAAGCAAAAATAATTTCTAAAATCTTTATATCATTTATACACTAGTAAAGCATCCTCTCCCTTTCCATCAATTTAGCACATGCATTACTCATTAACCTACAAAAATTATATTCGGCCTTAGCACACAACTTGCTAGCCGATTCTTCCCCATCTAGCAACCAATGCACATATGTGCTCACTCAAAAATGCTAAAAAAAAAGAGATTCAAGAATCATCAATCCACCATCACATGCATCATTAGCAAGCTTCATATTTAGCATGCAATGGCATTAACACAAACTCCACCTAGGCCGAATCTTAACTCATCTTCATGCCTCATCACCACAACATCAAACATCAAAATACCAACCAAGAATGTAACATGCATGGCCGAATATCATCTCCATCATTTAACAAAGTTTGAACCATGGCTAGGTAGCTTTCAAACTTACAACTTAAAATATACATGAATCTCAAAGAATAATATCAAACATACCTCAATCTAGTTACATGCATGGCCAAACTTCCTCCTAATTCTCTTCCAAACCAAACATGAAGCAAGAACTCCTTCCTCCTCCCTTAGAATTTTCGGTCAAAAGAGGATGAAAAAGGATGAACAAGTTTTTTCTTTTCCTTTCTTTAGCTCACGGCAATGGGGGGGGGAAACAACCACTCATTTTTTTGTTTTTCCTTTCTTTATTACCCATACTCCTTATTTTATTTTTTTCCTACATACCTCACTAGGCCAACATGTTCCCAACATGTTTCCACCCATAGCATGGCCAACCACTAGCTCAAATTTTGGGTAATTTGACATGCGAACCCATCATTTTCACAACATGCATTAATAGACCATTTTAAATTAGCCTATCATATTTTCACCATGTCTCATATCGATCCCTATTTAATAATTTCTCATACAATTGGCAAAATTGGAGAATGAAACTTCCACATACTCATGTACACACATAATAAGCATAGAATATGGAAATTAATTATTTTTATGACTCGGTTTTGTGGTCCGGAAACCACTTCCCGACTAGGGTCAATTTTGGGCTGTTACAAATGGTTAGGTTATGACTTGGCTCCTTAATTCCATGACCCCGAGTATAAGCAGAAACTTTCTTCTTTACACCACAACTGCTGAAATCTGAGTGCAGTCTGTGAAACCTACTCTAACACTGATAACATTGCCAAATTGTATCATATTGAAGATCAGGCAGCCACCTTTAAGCAGGGAACATGCCCGTCACTCTCTACTACAATACCTTATCGCTCTTTGGCAGCAATTAGATTTGTATGCACAGCATGATTGGGCAGATCCAAGAGATGCTTCCCTTTATCAGCAAATTGTCACTCAGTGAAGGTTTTTTCAATTTCTCCAATGCTTAAACAAAGACCTGGATGAGGTTCGTGGTAGGGTCCTGGCTATTTCTCTTCTTCCCTCCCTTCGAAAGGCTTTCTCTATGGTAAAGAAGTAAGAAAGCTGAAGGTGTGTGATGCTGCCCGATGAACCATATTCCACTCCTGAAGGATCTGCCTTACTGACCCGTCAATCATTTCCCTCTTTCAAATGGGGGAGACCTTAGTGTGATCATTGCAAAAAGCCCGGCCACTCCAAGGAGAAGTGTTGGAAGCTTTATGGTAAGCCTCAGGACTGGAAGTCCAAAACCGCTCGAGATCATAAATCTAGCCTTGTCGCTGCCACATCTGTCACTAGCTTCACCAAAGAATACATTGCTCAACTTCAAAAACTGTTTGGAAAGTTTTAAGGGTCTTGTGAGGGTAATTTGGTCATGAAATAACTAGAAGGTAACCCTTCTTCTACAACATTTTTCTCCTTCTAGTTCACTTCTAATTGGATCTTCGATTCTGGTGTTACGGATCATATGACTAGTAACAAAGTCTTGTTTCACAATTTCTTCCAAACTTTTGGTAAAGCTGTCAAAACGGCTGATGGTTTCTTGTGCAAAATATGAACAGATTGCTCTTAAAAATGTTCTCTTTGTACCAAATATGGCTTGCAATCTCATTTCTATTAGTAAATTTTCCACAGACTTGCATTGCTCGTAATTTTTAATGATCTTGATTGTACTTTGTAGGCACTAAACTCGAAGAAGATGATTGGTAAGGCCAGCTTGCAGAATGGCCTCTATATCCTCCCTTCCTCTCCTAAAATCGAGATCTCCAAATCTTTCACCGCTTTAAAAAAAATTGATACTATTATGTTATGGCATTTTCGTTTAGGCTATCCTAGTTTCCAATACCTTACAAAATTGTTTCCTGCTTTATTCATTAATAAAAGGCCAAATTCTTTTTCTTGCACAGTTTGCTCTCTTGCCAAACATACTAAATCATCCTATTTTCCTTCTACATACAAGCCTTCTCAGCCTTTTGCTTTGATCCATAGTGATATTTGGGGTCCTTCTTGGGTGAAGAATGCTGATAATTGTAAGTGGTTTATCACTTTCATTGATGATCACAGTAGGATAACTTGGACTTATTTGCTGAAAGATAAATCTAAAACTGCTGGTGTTTTTTGCTCAATTTTATAACATGGTTCTCACTCAATTTGGGTCTAAAATCTAGCTCTTTAAATCTGATAATGGCAGTGAACTTTTTGCTAGGTCTTTGGGTGATTTTTTCAGAGAAAAGGGCATAGTTTGTAACACCCCTAACCCATTTCCATCGCTGGAATGGGTTACGAGATATTACCGAACCAAATACTTATTCGTAAAATTTTCATGCATCTTCTTCTATCATCTTTATTTCACTAAGTTCATCTTTAATAATGCATAATTCATTATACTACCATATACGATCCTTATTCATACATAGCCGAAACACATAATTAATCATTATCAAGTTCAATCAAAACCATTACATAAGTTTACATCATATAACAACCATATCATACAATTTTATGTTATGTTTAGACATAACTAGACGACCCATTACGCTATCTCAATTTAAATACTAAGATCATATACAATAGCCAAATTGCAATTAATCACTTATATAAATGTGTCATAATTGAACCACCCCAAAAACACATAGTCAAAATTTCTTAGCATTTTCAACCCTCAAACATATGTAATTTATATATATATATCATTCATTATTAGCATTAAACATTATAACCAAGAAAAATTATACCATGATTAAACATAACCAAGTTCAAACTTAGTACTTAGGCCATATTCGCATGGCTGGAAGTATACATATCAAAGTTCAAACAAAATACATATTAGCCTATACATGTCGTAATGTTCACTTAGACCAACTAAGAAGAGGGTACCAAAACGTTGCAGGCTAGTGTGATGACTTCGACGATGGTCCCGAACACACAAAATGGATCAAAGAAATCTAAATAGGAGATAAGTAAACACACCAAATGAGTATTCTCAGTAAGTCGTAAGCAATATAATACAGACCATTAACATGAGATCATAATAAAAATATTGTAAGATCAACCATTTAACCATACCGAATTATGCCACAATTACTTAAATTATCGATTCAACCACAAGCCAAGTCTTGCTATCCAATTAAATATCAAAACAACTAGATAGTTTAGATCCTTTCCTCAAAGTATAAAACAAGGATAAACTAGATGGTTTCATGCCTATACGTTTTATGTCTCAAAATCTATTTTTTCGTTAATAGCCCTAGCACTTTATTCTTTTCCGGAACACATTATATCCTCAACTGATTTCGCACACATAGTGCTAATCAAATTCGCACACATAGTGCCATGCTAAACCGCACACATAGTGCTTTGGAAATTCACTCATTTATTGACATTCAAACCAGTATACATAGTGCCAACCGATTTTGCACACATAGTGCCATTCAAATCCGCACACTTAGTGCCAATGTTGGCTCATTATAATAAGGCAATTTACTTAAATCAAATAGCACATACAACCACATTTATAAATACGTATATCACTCCAAATAAATACCCACCCCAAGAAATTCTTTTATGATACGTTAGTATTAATTATGTATAAATTAATCAACCTACAAATGCTTATAGACTTACGTTATGTCGGATGGTATGATTCCCAATCGTCTACTCAATATTCTTTGCTTTGCATTTGTTTGTTTCCCCTCCTTTGGGTTCTTAAGCTAGAATAAATAAATTTAGTAGTTTAATTACCTTGCAAGATATTCATATATATGAATTTAATGATTCCACTTCTTCTTACAACCATCCTTGTTCAAGACATCAAACCTCAACTAATGCTTATATTATGTCTCTAAGCCGAATGCATTAACACTTCCAAAATAATATTATGTCAAATATGTTTACATTCAAATATACATAATTATGAATCAAACTCAACTTTGTAAGCCAACCTCCCTCATTGGGTCGATTATATAGAATCAAAAATTATTTCACAAATGTGCATACTATTTAGCCGAATATGCAAGACCAAATTTAACTTTACCTATGTACTTAATTATAAGGCCGAATATACAATTTCAAATGTAATATCATTTTTATTTCATTAAAACACTTAGTTCCTCCACATAACAATTTGACCGAATGTTTCTAACTAAAAAAAATAAAAACTCCACATCTATTCATAAGTTCATACCAATGTTCATATATCTATTAACTAGTTCATTCTTTATCTTTCTAATATTCCATCCAAAGCATCAAACACTATCCTCATAACATCTAAACATCACAACCAAATACACATTTTGTCACCAAATAGAAAAATCAACTTATGGGTTATAATATAGATTTGTCTACTAACTAAATTTCATAAAATTTAATGAAAAAAAAAAACATGAAATCTTACCTTGATTAACCCTTAAATTGACCGAATGCTTTTAACAATTTTTCTTTCTTTCTTCACTTAGGTTCGGCTTTGCAAGAAGAAGATGAACACTTCTCTCTCCTTCCATTTCTTCTTTTATTCATCTTTTTCTTATTAATCTATTTTTTTCTATTTAGATTATTTTGTCATTTACCATTATAATATATATTTAATTAGACTTAGTGGAGGAACATCATCACATGGCTGGCCACTTCATGCATTAAGGGCATTTTGACATGCAAATCCATGCTTTCTCACCTTGTTGTTATTTGATCCTTACAATTTACCTATCATCTTTTCTAAGGTTCTCAACTAAGTCCTTTCAAGAAAATTCACATTCCTAAGACTAATTTTAAACATTTAATTTTTTTTCACATACACTATCACACATAAATATATGCAATTAAAATAAAAAAATAAATTTTTGTGACTCGGTTTTGTGGTCCTGAAACCACATTCCAACTAGGGTCTAATTAGGGCTGTCACATAGTTCAGCTTAGTTCTTGTGTTGGAAACCCACAGCAAAATGGCATTGTCGAAAGAAAAAATAGGCACCTCCTTGAAGTTACTCGTTCTCTTCTGTTTACCACTAATGTTCCCAAATATTTGTGGCGGGAAGCCTTATTAACTGCCACATATTTAATCAACTAAATGCCTAGTAAGGTTTTAAAATTTCAAACACCTCAATCAATATTTTTGCAGCATTTTCCCAATTTTAAGCCTATCTCCTCCATTCTGCCACTTAAAATCTTTGGTTGCACTGTTTTTATCCAAAATATTGCTCCTAATAAGTCCAAGTTAGATCCTAAGTCTTTAAAATGTGTACTGGTTGGGTATTCTTCAATTAAAAAGGGTTATAAATGCTATCATCCTCCTTCTAAAAATTTTTTTACCACTATGGATATAGCATTTTATGAGCAGGATCCCTATTTCACTTCGGGTGAAATTCAGGGGGAAACATGGAGTGATTTTCAGCCACATCAGGTATCTCATCCTAATCTTCATTCTCAACCTTCAGAATTGCCACCATTTTTGCCTTTACCTACAGATTTGTCACCCGTGACTACTCCCATTGATTCTCTTGTAATACCTATCACTAATTCAACCACACCTACTTTAAATACCCTTCCTGAAAATACACCTACTCCCATTGAAAGTCTTTCAAAAACAACACCACCTAAACAGCTTCGTGTCTACACAAGAAAAAGAAAATTTATCCCTGAGATTATTTTGCAATTTGATTCTTACTGAGAACTGGATTTGGGTCCAGCTGCTGAAATGGAAGAAGAAATCAGTAGTCCACTACTCTAGATGACTTCCCTATTGCTATTAGAAAAGGGGTTAGATAATGCACCAAGCATCTTATTGAAAAATTTACTGGTTATAATTCATTGATGCTTTCTTTTCAAGTATTTATAGCAACCTTGGATAAAGAACAGGTTCCCACAAGCATAACTGAAGCTCTAAAGTATCCAAAATGGAGAAGGACTGTTGAAGAGGAAATTTGTGCACTAGAGAAAAATGCTACTTGGACCGTTACAGACTTTCCTCAAGGAAAAACGACTGTCGGCTGTAAATGGATCTTTATTGTAAAGTACTACTCCAATGGCAGTATCCAACGATACAAAGCTAGACTAGTGGCTAGAGGCTTTACGCAAACATATGGGATAGATTTCATAGAAACTTTTGCACCTGTGGCAAAGCTTAACACTGTTCAAGTACTCCTAAGTTTGGCTGTAAATTGCAATTGGAAATTACACCAACTTGATGTAAAAAATGCATTTCTTAACGGAAAGCTAGAGGAAGAAGTCCATATGAAATTGCCACCTGGCTTAAAGTCTGTTGAAGGTAGCAACAAGGTTTGCAAGCTCAACAAGTCTTTATACGGGTTAAAACAATCACCCAAATCTTGGTTTGAGAGGTTCACTAAAGTCATTCTTAAAAACGGCTACAAGCAGTCTTTTGCCAATCATACTCTTTTCATCAAGGTAACTTCTACAAATAATAAAGCTATCCTAATTGTGTACGTGGATGAATAACTCTTACTAGAGATGATGAGGAAGAGATTAGAAATTTGAAGAAGTTATTAAACAGGGAATTCAAAACCAAAGACTTGGAAAAGCTAAGGTATTTCCTAGGAATGGAGGTGGCAAGATCAAAAGAAGGACTTGTAATCAACCAAAGAAAGTATATACTTGATTTACTCAAAGAAACTAGTTTTCTTGGTTGTAAGGCGACTGATACACCAATAGAGGCAAACTTGAGATTCAACAAAGAAGATTGGACCTTAGTAGATAGAATTTCAAAAATTAGTTGGGAAACTAATTTACTTATCTTTGACGAGGCCAGATATAGCCTTTCCCGTAGATGTGATAAGTCAACACATGACTAATCTTACTGAAGAGCATATGGTAGCAGCAAATAGAATTCTCAAGTACTTGAAGAAAACTCCAAGACACGGCTTAATGTTTAAGAAGACACAAGGTAGAACTGTTAAGATTTTTACAGACTCTAGTTGGGCCAGAGATTTCACTGAAAGAAGATCCACTAGTGGCTACTGCACTTTTGTTTGGGGTAACCTTACAACTTGGAGAAGCAAAAAACAATCTGCCGTTTCAAGAAGTAGTGCTAAAGCTGAATTTAGAGCACTAGCTTTGGGAATATGCGAAGGAATTTGGCTACTTAAATTACTAAAAGAACTTGGCATTAATCAGGAGGGTCATTTTGAAGTTTTGTGTGATAATCAATCTGCCATTCAGATTACCAAGAACCAAGTTCAACATGACTGAACAAAGCATGTTGATATTGATAGGCATTTTATTGCTGACCAAGTCAACAAAAAGACAGCCATTCTTTCATACATTCTTTCAGAAAGACAGATTGCAGACATTCTTACTAAGGTTTTACCAAAGCCTGTTTTCATTAAATTCTTATTCAAGTTGGGATTATACAATGTATATCCTCCAGCTTGAGGGGGAGTGTAGGAATTATAGAAATATATGAACTGTTGTCATCCCTTCAATTAAGGGATTATGTAAATATTCTTTTTATTACAATCCCTTATTTTAAGGGATCATATCTCCTAATATTAGTATCTTTCCTAACTTAGAGTTTCCTAAATTAGAGACATAGTTTGTATATATAGAAGATGTAATATGTTCTATTGAAGAATAAGAAATGATTTCTACAATTTTGGTATGGTTGTGATGGTTCAGGCTGATCATTTGGTCATTTGGCATATGATGAGTATATACTTATGAAAAGCATGATTTTGGACTTGAGAAGTGAATGGCTAATAGATGTCTTATGAGTCAAGCTTTGTGTGTGATTAATGGTAGTAAAAATACATATTGAAATAGGTTGAATTGATGAGTATGATATGTGCTTTGGTATATGATTAAATAGGTGAGTAATGAGGAATGAATCATACTTGTTTGGTATGTGTTTGAATATACAAATGGTATTGAATTGAGTTGATGAAATGGATAGAATTGGTATTGTAAGTTTGGTGCATGAAATAGCATGGTTTAGTTGCTTATTAATCTATTGAAATGGATTGAAATGGCATGAAATGTGGTGTTTTAGGTATGCTTGAGAAGGGTGAGAAATGTGGCTTCAACCAAGCCTATTTTCACTCCACACGGCCGGGCACACGGGTGTGTGGCTTGACCGTGTGCGGCACATGACCTTAGAACACGGTCATGTGTCCCTTAGGGTAGCCCTTTGAATTAAGTCAGTATACCCTACAGGTTTGGCACGGCCTAGACACACGAGCGTGTCTACTGTTCATGTGAGACACACAGGCTAGCACATGGGTGTGTGGTAGGCCGTGTAACCCAAGTCAATAACCCCTCCAGATTTCCCAAGGCCAAGGCACATAGGTGTGTCTCCGGCCGTGTGGTGTAAGTCAGTATGTATGCCCTGTTTTCACATGGCTTATGACAAGGGCGTGTCTGGTGGCCATGTGAGGCACACGACCTGTTCACACGGGTGTGTGACCCCTGAATGCTTGAGAATTTTTAAGTGTTTCCTAAAGTTTGCAAATGTTATCGGTTTAGTCTCGAACCTCTTTCAAGCATGTTTTAAAGTCTCATAGAGCCTTATAGGGGACATTGTGTTTATATTTGATTGATGTTTATGTGAAGATGGATTTGTGTGTGAGAAATGGATGATTTATGTTGTGTTTGATCAGTAATGCCTTGTAACCTATTCCGGCGACGGATACGGGTTAGGGGTGTTACAGTAACCACTTTTCCGTAAAACTCCATTTACTTTTAATTTGTTTAATTTATATTCTGGTTTTGAGAGTTTTGTAATTTTGGGACTCTCTAGACATTTGGGTTTAATTTTGGATTTGTATTTTTAATTTGGAGTATCTTGCATGACATGTGATAAAACGATTTGCAAAATTAACCGTTTTCTAGAAAACAAATCTCGTTTTTCAAAACATAACGACTTAAGAACTTCCGCTGCAATTTATTTGTTTTATTTGAAAATGTAAATGGTTGACAGTTTAACTAGTAAGTATAGCAACACATTTCTAAATAAAATGGATGCTTTTAGTAACAAAGATATGCAATGCTTTTAAAAAGGAAAAGTCGAATTTACAACTTTCCCCATAACATCTCCAGATTCGACCATAATGTCTAGGCCAAATTTAGGGTGTTACAGTAGGAGGGTCATCTTTCAAAAATTTGGCCAAGTTTAACATGATCAAATAAAACAATATTTTTTGTTGCTAAGTCTTGAAATTATGTCCCAATAATTTTGCTGGTTTCTCATTGTGGCTTACAACAGCCCCCACCAGCAACACTGAGTTTTGGATCAAATATTGCATTTAAACCAAAGCTTCAGATTCTAAATTGATTGAATTGGTGGGAGTTTCCATTTTCTGTTACGAAACAAAACCAAAATTAGAAAAATTATCAACTTTTTTTAGACGGTAAAAATCTAATAAAACCTGAAACAAAAGTTTATACGGTCTAATAAAAAATATAATAAAATAATGCACCAAGTAGGTAAACCTAAAATGGAGGTGGTGCACTCGGCACACTTAAATATCAAGTCTTTCAAAGAACCAATTCTAGACATACATTCTCATATTCTCTTTTTAATTCACCGTTGATAAATTTCCTATTTCTTTGATGTCACAATTTTGAAGCTACATGTAATATCCTGAATTAGGGCTTAATCGGAATAGTGGTTTTGTGACCACAAATCCGAGATAGAAATAATTATTTTACAATGATTTTGATGTTTATGATATGATTGCATGATTGTGTGAAAATTTCGTGATGAAATTCTATGCCTAAAGTGCTTAAATTGAAAGTAGGGACTAAATCGAATAAGTTGCAAAACTTGCATTCTAGAAGTTTTTAGTATGAAATTGTTTTGGAATATTAATGAGGAGGTCTTAAATAGCAATTTGACCAATTTTAAGTTCATGGATAAAATTAGGACATGGAAGGAATTTTTGGAAAGTTTAGTAGTAAGGGTATTTTGGTCATTTAGTTATTAAAATGAATTAAAAACAAAATTAAAAGCCAATTTTTGTCCATCTTCTTCATTAGGCCGAAATTTCAAGGGTTCTCCATAGCTAGGGTTTGTTTCAAGCTTCCAAGCTCCATAATCAAGAAAAACGAGATTCAAGTCGTGATCGAGGAAAAGAAAAGATTGTGGACTAAATTGCAAAATCTTTATATTTTGGTACCAAGGTAAGTTCATGTGTAAATAATGTAGCATAAATGTTATTTTTAAATTATTAATGTTAATTATATGATATGCTGATTTTTAATCGTGAAATAATATGCAAATTATGTTTACTACTTGATAAATATGAATTGTACCGAGTATCGGTTCCGATATTCCATGGAAGACGGCAAATGTGAGATCGAGGGGAAAAGCCCGTTTGAACCTTAGGAATAGATTAGGATACAAGTGACATGTCACTAGGATGGTTGAGCATCCGAACTCGTTGAGTTGAGTCCGAGTTCACTTATGGATGCAAATGTCCGAACTCGTTGAGTTGAGTCCGAGTTCGTAAGATGTAACTGGGCATTCGAACTCGTTGAGTTGAGCCCGAGTTCATTTATGGATGCAAACGCCCGAGCTCGTTGAGTTGAGTCCGAGTTCACTTAGGGGCGGGTTACATGATTTCTTGATTACATATGTGGCACTTATGTGCAAATTATCCATGTATCCGAGTTATATTCCGATGTGTTCAACGGGTGAAATTTCTAGTTTAATGGAAGGGCACTTAAGATATAAGTGACGTTTTGGGTAAGTGTTGTGAAATGGACACTTTGGACAGGTATGTTCTTAACCCTCGGGTTGAAAATAGATACAACAACGATAAGGTAGTAAGATAATGAATGATGTTTAAAGATGTGATATATGCTTTGGTGGTACCATGCTAAAGTTGTTTGGTATATTTGTATTGTTATGTTGCATGTTATTTACATAATAACTTACTAAGCATTTATGCTTACTCCTTCCTTTTCATTCACTGTAGTTTTGAACAAGTCGGCTCAGGAATCGGGACAGGTCAAAAGTTCGATCGCACTATCCAAAGGACTTTTATCTTGGTAAATGGCTTGTACAACTACTTAAGTATGGCATGTATAGCAATATACCTATTTTGTGTAAATAATTTTATGATATGGCCATGTTTGGTTGAGAAAATGTTTGATATTGATAAGTCATGGTGATGGCTAATTTAGATCATGTTTGATATCATGGAAGTTTAACAGGTTATCTAGTTCATAAAAATTCATGGAAAGATGAAACTTGCCTTAAAACAGAATATTGCTGCAGCAATGACATGAATTTGAAAAATCACTAAATATAGTATAAATAGAAATAAATGATGAGTAAGTTATGAAATTGAAGCTTAATGAGTCCATTTTCATATGGATTGAACAAAACAGGAATATAAATTATATTTTATGAGATATTTAAACTTTTACGAAACAGGGCCAGAGTGATTTCTGGATCCCCTATTCTGATTTTAAAAATTCATAATAATTTTTACTAAAATAATTAGAATTTTTTATTTATATGTACAGATTCCTTATTGAGTCTAGTTTTAACAGAAACAAACCTCATAGTCATTGAAATTTTGTATAGAGATATATCTAATTCGTAATACACAGAGGTCAGAGCAGTCGAACCCTGAAACAGGGGATACTTTAATTAATAAAATGTACTAATTGGCCCAATAAAAAATTATAGAAAAAAATTAGAAAATATATATATGAGTCTAGATTCAGGGAAAATTTACAGATCTTGATTTCGAGTTTCGTAACTCGAGATATGATTTTTCTTGTAACTGTGACGCGAGTAGCTAGAAAGCTGTGAATGTAGAAACAAATGATTTGAAGTTCTTAAATTGATAAATTATGTTCGGTAACCCCTCAAGCTCGACTCCAGTGATGGTATCGGGCGTGGGGGCGTTACATTTAGTGGTATCAGAGCAGGTTTAGTCGGTTCTCGGACTACGTGTTGTATGTACGGATTTTGCTATACATGCCATATGTATGAATTGTGATAGTGTGACGACTTCTGACCTTTTTAAATGATTTTTATATAGTAAATGGATCCCGATCCAGCTGTGTCAGATGAAGTAGAGAGTAATGCGCCAGCTCTGGCTGAAGGGGCAGCGCCGACTGAAAACCCACCTCCTACTATTGGTCAGGGAGGAGGAGAAAGGGATCGGGAAGCCTTTCTCCAAATGATGAGTGCATGGTACACTGAGTTCGTTCGTACGAACCCAAATGTACGACCTCCCCCACCTCCCCCAATTCCTCAACCTATGCCTCCAATGCCTCAAGGAGTGGATATGATAAAATTTCACAGAACCCCCGTTCATAGAATTCGTAAACAAGGGGCTGAAGAATTTAGAGCAAATATTGATGATGATGCAGAGAAAGTAGAGTTTTGGCTTGAAAATTCTATCCGGGTATTTGATGAATTATCTTGTACACCTGAAGAATGTTTGAAATGTGCTACATCTTTGTTGAGAGATTCAGCCTGTAATTGGTGGAAGACTTTGATTTCGGTGGTACCGAAAGAGAGGGTAACTTGGGAATTCTTTCAAGAAGAGTTTCGAAAGAAATATATTAGTGAAAGATTTATTGATCAGAAATGTAAAGAGTTTCTTGAGCTGAAGCAAGGTAAAATGATAGTCTTAGAATATGAAAGAGAGTTTGTTCGATTGAGTAAGTATGCCAGGGAATATGTTCCTACAGAAGCCAAGATGTGCCGACGATTTGAAGACGGGCTCAACGAAGACATTAAAGTATTTGTCGGGATCCTTGAACTGAAAGAAATGGTAGTTCTAGTTGATCGAGCTTGTAAGGCTGAAGAACTACTTAAAGAGAAGAGGAAGGTAGAGGCTGAGACACGAAATTGGAAGAAAAGGCCAATGAGTAAGGCACCTTCACAGCAACCCGGAAGGTCAAGAAATATGAATCCTCGTTCCCAAGTTTCAGCTGGGCAGTCATATGGAAATTTTAAGAAGCAGAATGTGGGTCCTAAATCTCAGAATACTTCTGCAGCCAGTGTAGGGAACTCAAGATTTGTTAAACCCGAGTGCCAGCGGTTTGGTAGAAATCATTTTGGTCCGCGCAGAGCAAATGAATGTTTTCGATGTGGTTCTCCGGATCATTTTATTAGAGACTGCCCAGAAAGAGCTGAGAAAGAAAATTTTCAGAGTGTAAAAGCTAGTGGTGCAAACTCGAGGGGAAAGTATCCGAGAAAAGCTGGAAGTGAAACAAGCAGTAAGAATGTAGCCAGAGATGCAGCAGTTAGATCTGAGGGAAGAGCTCCGGCTAGAACTTATGCTATTAAAGCGCGTGAAGATGCTTCCTCACCCAATGTGATTACCAGTACATTTTTTCTTTATGATATTAATGTTATTGCTTTGATTGATCCTGGTTGTACTCATTCATACGTATGCATTAAACTGGTGTCTAGTATGAATATACCTGTTGAGAACACAGAATTTATGATTAGAGTGTCGAACCCGTTAGGCAAATGCGTGATAGTTGATAAAGTAAGCAAGAAATGCCCTTTAATGATTCGGGGTCATTACTTTCCGGCCGACTTGATGTTGTTTCCGTTTGATGAATTTGATGTTATTTTGGGTATGGATTGGTTGAAATTGCATGATGCTATAATAAATTGCAAAGAAAAGGTTATAGAATTAAAATGTGAAAGTGGTGAAATTCTGCGGGTTGAGCCAGACAAATCAGAGGCATTATCTAGTATGATTTCTTCGATGTCGGCTCAGAGATATTTGAGAAAGGGTTATGAAGCTTATTTGGCGTATGTAATTAATACAAAAGAAGTTGAAAAAAAAAGTTGAATCAGTGCCAGTTGTGTGTGAATTTGCGGACGTATTTCCAGAAGAATTGCTGGGTTTGCCTCCAGTCAGGGAAGTAGAATTTGGTATTGATTTAATACCGGGAACAGCTCCAATCTCGATTGCTCCATATAGAATGGCACCAACAGAGTTGAAAGAATTAAAGTCGCAGTTGCAAGAGTTGACTGATAAAGGCTTTGTGAGACCGAGTTTTTCACCTTGGGGTGCTCCCGTGTTATTTGTGAAAAAGAAGGATGGTTCTATGAGATTATGTGTTGATTATCGGCAGTTAAACAAGGTGACAATCAAAAACAAGTATCCGTTGCCGAGAATTGATGATTTGTTTGATCAGCTAAAAGGAGTGACATGGTTTTCAAAGATTGACTTGAGATATGGGTATTATCAGCTGCGAGTAAAAGAGTCAGATGTGTCTAAAGCTGCTTTCAGAACAAGGTACGGTCATTATGAATTTTTAGTTATGCCATTCGGGTTGACAAATGCTCCTGATGTGTTTATGGATTTAATGAATCGCATATTTCGGCTATACTTGGACAGATTTGTTGTGGTGTTTATAGATGATATTTTAATTTATTCAAAAGATGAGACAGAGCATGCTGAGCATTTGAGGATAGTTTTGCAAACTTTGAGAGATAAGCAGTTGTATGCTAAGTTTAGTAAAAGTGAATTTTGGCTCCGGGAAGTTGGATTTTTGGGTCATATTGTTTCAGGTGATGGTATACGGGTTGATCCTAGTAAAATTTCAGCCATTGTTGATTGGAAACCATTGAAAAACGTAACTGAAGTTAGAAGTTTCTTGGGGCTAGCTGGGTATTATCGGCGGTTCGTAAATGGATTTTCTATAATTACTGCTCCTATGACTAGACTACTCCGAAAGGATGTTAAATTTGAATGGACGGAAGAATGTCAACAGAGTTTTGAAGAATTGAAAAAGTTATTAACTGAAGCACCAGTGTTGATACAACCCAAATCAGGTAAAGAATTTGTGGTGTATAGTGATGCTTCTCTAAATGGTTTGGGGTGTGTACTCATGCAAGAAGGAAAAGTGGTGGCTTATGCTTCAAGACAGTTAAAACCTCATGAGAAGAATTATCCTACTCAGGATTTGGAATTGGCTGCGGTGGTATTTGCTTTGAAGATTTGCCGACATTATTTGTATGGTGAAAAGTGCCGAGTATATACCGATCACAAAAGTCTTAAATACTTGATGTCACAAAAAGACTTGAATTTGAGACAGCGAAGATGGTTGGAGTTATTGAAAGATTACGAGCTTGTTATCGATTATCATCCAGGAAAAGCGAATGTGGTTGCCGATGCTTTAAGCAGAAAGTTGTTGTTTGCTTTGAGAGTTATGAACACTCAGTTGAAAATTTCAGATGACGGTTCGATTCTAGCAGAGTTAAGAGCAAGACCGATGTTTTTACAAGAGATTTCTGAAGCTTAAAAAAATGATCAAGATTTGCTAGCCAAAAGAAAATAGTGTGAAGCTGATACGGGATCAGATTTCAGAATCGGTTCTGATGGTTGTTTGATGTTTAAAAATCAGATTTTTGTACCAAAAAATGATGAGTTGATTCAAAAGATTTTGCATGAAGCACATAATGGTTGTTTAGCGGTTCATCCAGGCAGTATGAAGATGTATAATGACTTGAAGAAAATGTACTGGTGGAGTGGAATGAAAAGAGATATTTTCGAGTTTGTATCAAAGTGCTTAGTTTGCCAACAAGTGAAAGCTGAACACCAAGTACCTTCGGGATTACTCCAGCCTATTATGGTTCCTGAATGGAAATGGGATCGGATTACTTTGGATTTTATATCAGGGTTGCCGTTAACTCCAGGGAAGAAAAATGCCATCTGGGCAATAGTTGACAGACTGACTAAATCGGCTCATTTTATTCCGGTACGTACAGATTATTCTCTTAATAAGTTGGTTGAATTGTATATCCGAGAGATTGTTAGACTTCATGGGATACCTTTGTCAATCATTTCGGATAGAGATTCGAGGTTTACCTTACGGTTTTGGCAAAAGTTGCAAGAAGCATTAGGTACAAAGTTAAATTTCAGCACTGCCTTTCATCCACAAACTGATGGACAATCAGAGAGAGTAATTCAGATCCTTGAAGATATGCTCAGATGTTGTGTATTGGAATTTCAAGGTAGTTGGGAAAAGTATTTACCGTTGGTAGAATTTGCTTATAATAATAGTTATCAGACAAGTTTGAAGATGGCACCTTATGAAGCATTATATGGTCGTAAATGTCGGACGCCATTGTATTAGACTGAACTCAAGGAAAATCAGATTTATGGAGTTGATTTAATAAAAGAAACCGAAGAAAAGGTGAAAGTGATTCGAGATTGTTTGAAAGCTGTTTCAGATAGACAGAAATCTTATGCGGATTTGAAACGAAAGGAAATGGAGTTTCAAGTTGGTGATAAGGTATTTTTGAAAGTGTCTCCATGGAAGAAAGTCCTTAGATTTGGACGAAAGGGCAAGTTAAGTCCGCGTTTTATTGGACCGTATGAAATAATTGGAAAAGTTGGACCGGTAGCATATCGGCTAGCGTTACCACCCGAATTAGAGAATATTCATGATGTGTTTCATGTATCTATGTTACGTCGTTATCGTTCGAATCCTTCACATATAATTTCATCGACAGAAATTGAACTGCGACCGGATATGACTTATGAAGGAGAACCGGATATGACTTAGGGGCGGGTTACATGATTTCTTGATTACATATGTGGCACTTATGTGCAAATTATCCATGTATCCGAGTTATATTCCGATGTGTTCAACGGGTGAAATTTCTAGTTTAATGGAAGAGCACTTAAGATATAAGTGACGTTTTGGGTAAGTGTTGTGAAATGGACACTTTGGACAGGTATGTTCTTAACCCTCGGGTTGAAAATAGATACAACAACGATAAGGTAGTAAGATGATGAATGATGTTTAAAGATGTGATATATGTTTTGGTGGTACCATGCTAAAGTTGTTTGGTATATTTGTATTGTTATGTTGCTTGTTATTTACATATGAACTTACTAAGCATTTATGCTTACTCCTTCCTTTTCATTCACTGTAGTTTTGAACAAGCTGGCTCAGGAATCGGGACAGGTCAAAAGTTCGATCACACTATCCAAAGGACTTTTATCTTGGTAAATGGCTTGTACAACTACTTAAGTATGGCATGTATAGCAATATACCTATTTTGTGTAAATAATTTTATGATATGGCCATGTTTGGTTGAGAAAATGTTTGATATTGATAAGTCATGGTGATGGCTAATTTAGATCATGTTTGATATCATGGAAGTTTAACAGGTTATCTAGTTCATAAAAATTCATGGAAAGATAAAACTTGCCTTAAAACAGAATATTGCTGCAGCAATGACATGAATTTGAAAAATCACTAAATATAGTATAAATAGAAATAAATGATGAGTAAGTTATGAAATTGAAGCTTAATGAGTCCATTTTCATATGGATTGAACAAAACAGGAATATAAATTATATTTTATGAGATATTTAAACTTTTACGAAACAGGGCCAGAGTGATTTCTGGATCCCCTGTTCTGACTTTAAAAATTCATAATAAATTTTAATAAAATAATTAGACGTTGTTATTTATATGTACAGATTCCTTATTGAGTCTAGTTTTAACAGAAACAAACCTCATAGTCATTGAAATTTTGTATAGAGATATATCTGATTCGTAATACACAGAGGTCAGAGCAGTCAAACCCTGAAACAGGGGATACTTTAATTAATAAACTGTTCTAATTGGCCCAATAAAAAATTATAGAAAAAAATTAGTAAATAGATATATGAGTCTAGATTCAGGAAAAATTTACGGATCTTGATTTCAAGTTTCGTAACTCGAGATATGATTTTTCTTGTAACTGTGACGCGAGTAGCTAGAAAGCTGTGAATGTAGAAACAAATGATTTGAAGTTCTTAAATTGATAAATTATGTTCGGTAACCCCTCAAACTCGACTCCGGTGATGGTCTCGGGCGTGGGGGCGTTACACTACAATTTAAAGCCACAATTAAGTTCACTATAAACAAAAAAATTTTCCTTTGATTTGTTAAATGGTAGAATTAAAATTCTGAAACAAAATCAAAATCAATTTTATTACACAACAGGATTAAATCCCGAAACAAAATAATTTAATTAAATCAAAATAAAATCTATTAAACGACAGGAATAAATCTCGAAATAGAATTATTTGATTAAGTATTCTCGTTTGGAAACAGAATCAAAATCGGATAAAATTTGTTAAACGGTGGGAATAAATCCCGAAACAAATTTTCAATTTAATTCTATTTTGGAAACAAAATTAAAATCGAATAAAATCTGTTAAATGGAGGGTATAAATCCCGAAACAAAGTTTATTTAATTTTAATTTCTCGTTCTGGCAACAAAATAAAAATGGAATAAAATCCATTGAATGGCGGGAATAAATCCCGAAACAAATTTTATTTAATTTTTAATACTCATTTGGAAATATAATAAAAAAGGAAATAAAATCTGTTGAACGGAGGAAATAAATCCCGAAATAGATTTTATTTAATTTTTATTATCAAATGAAAAACTTTTTTCTTCTTTTGCCTTGGTGTCTTGTTCGTCTCAAATTAGATTATTGCAAAATAATAAAATCTGTTTTAAGATTGTTGGACAAAACATGTTAACGAAAAAAATATAAATATAAATAAAGAAATATTTATATATAATAAAATAAATTGAATAATTTATATTTAAATTATCGAATATGAAAAACCAATAAATAACATAACAACAACCATGTAACAGCCCGATTTTAGGCCTAGTCGGAATAGTGGTTTATGTGTTATAGCATGATTATATGAGTGCATGAAAGTTCTGGTGAAATAGTTTTGGTGATTTCATGCTTAATTGCGAAAAATGACTAAATCGCATAAAGGGGAAAAGTTTTTTTGCCACCTAAATATGTTAAATAGCTAGAGAACCAAAATTTGGGGTGTTTAAAGTGCAAATAGACCCTAAATAGGGTGCTTGGTCGGCCATAGAGAGAGAGTTTGAAAAGTCAAAGTTGTGGGTATTAGGTAGCTCTTTTTGGCATTAAAATAAAACAAAAAGAAAAAAGATGTCATCTTTTCATCTTTCTTCCTTCCCCCAACGAAAATACCATCAAAATAGGGGTTTTGAAAGCTCAAAATTCCAGCAATTTCCATCCCTTACAAGTAAGTGATTTTGATGACTTTTCTTGATAATTTTTACATTTTTGGGACCCCTAAAACTTAATCTAGCTATTGAGGGGACTATTTTGCAAAATGGTTGAGAGTTTAGGGTTTTTCCATGAAAGCATAGTGTTTTTAACTAAAATTTTATGGAAGAATATGAGTCTTGTTTGTGTAATAAACAACTTTTGTGAAAGGATTTTCATGGAAAACACTTAAAAGGGCCATTTTGTAAAAGTTATAAAATAGGTTGTAATTGTGTGAAATAGTGGAAACTTGGGGTTGTAATAAGAGTAATAATTGGTTGGCTAGGATTGGCTAACAAGGAAATTTAATAAAAATCTATTTCTGGACCTAAAGGTAAAATGGTCATTTTGTGAAAGTCTAGGGGCAAAATGGTCATTTTGCCAAAAATGTGAATTTTGATTGTCCAAATTTATTTAGTGATTAAATGAGTGAATTTCATCATGTTAGATCAAGAAAATCGAGATTTGGGCTTAAATCGAGAAAGTGCGTGGTTAAGGACAAAAAGAGAATAATTATTCGAAATTGCAATTGAGGTAAGTCCGTGTGATTAGATGAGCATGATATTTATGGCATTGTTATTATGCTTAAAAATCTATCTTGCCATGGTTGTATTAAAGTTTAGGTTAATGATATTGTATATGAGAAAGTGATGTCAAATGTAAATAACATTTATGTGTTGATTGAATGCTTGGAGATTTGATGAAATATGATATTCCATTGAAACGAGTAAGTTGTATGTAAATAGTACAACTATATTATTATTATATGTGTTTAAATTGATATAGCATGAATTGCTTGGTTTTGGAAACGATTATGTTTGATGAATATTGAGATAGTAGAATTCTCGTTTGAACCTTTAGAAACAATTCGAATATTCATGCCATGACATTCAGGTTATTTGTGTGCCAGTGTAAGACATGTCTGGGACATGGCATTGGCATGGATATGTGAGAGCTAGTGTAAGACCATGTTTGGGACATGGTGTCAGCCTCGATTTTGATAGTTAGTGTAAGACTGTAACAACCCGATTTAGACCCTAATCGGAACGGTGATTTTGGGACCACGAATCTGAGTCAAAAAAATATTTAAAAATATTTTCTGTGTTTATTTTGTGTGAATTTATTTCTGTGAAATTTTCATGATTTAATTTTGCCGTTTGAGTGTCCGATTAAATAAAAGGACTTAATCGCGTAAATTGGAAATTTGATAGTTTAATGTGTGAGGACCAAATTATTGTTGTCTTTCTTATATGAAGCATTATTAATACAATTAGACCATAATTATTGTAGTGGACAGTAGTGACCATGACTTATAAAGATTTTATATTTTATAATAAAGGTTATTTAGGTAAATTAATTAATAAGCCATTATAACATAAAACATAAAAATATTAAAACCATTTTATGGTCATCTTTTATATTGACCGTAACTTCAAAATAAGAAAGACAAGGAAAGCTTTTAAGGGTTTGGCACTTACTCAAGTTCAATCAAGATCAAGAACCAAAGAAATCAGATTTGGATCGGGGGAAAACGACAGTTATCGACTTACTGCCCTGTTCCATTTTGTACCGTCTGAGGTAAGCTTATAAGCAAATAGACGTACTTAATTTTAATTAAATGCTTTGCATATATGCTGAAATGAAATGTATGAATTTATATATGCTATAGCTGAATGTGAATAAGCATGGCTACTATATTTTTGAATTCATTTCGACCGAGTTACGACGTCCAAAAGCCCCGTATGAACCTTATGAATAGTTAGGATACATTTTTCATGACATAGGATTCCGATATATGTGTGCAAGTAAGTCCATGGCATAGATATGTGATTCCAATATATGTGTGCAAGTGAGACCCTGTCTAGGACAGCAGTGTGATTCCAATATATGTGTGCAAGTAAGACCCTGTCTAGGACAGCAGCATCGATATGTGATTACATATAAGACCACGTCTGGGACGTTGGCATTGTACGATATATGTGATTATCCGAGTGTCCTATCCAATTCCGAATGGTTCATCGGGCAAGGATAAGTTGTGTTCAAAAAAGTAAAACGAGTTAAATGGTCAGGTATGAATTAGCTTGTTACATGTGTGAGATAAGGTAAGTAAGTACTTTGAATTTGTTTAAAATCATGTATGATAGAAATGAAAAATATACGTGAGATTGGTATGTGTATTTGGCCTTGTGACTAAATAATTTGAATATCAATGCAATGATTCTTAACTATGTACATATGTGTGACCATGTAAATTCGGCCGTATAGGTAATATACGTATGTGGTGTTATATATGATCTTGTGTATTCGGCCAAATAAGTGATGTATGTATATGAAGTTAAATCTTGTATTGTGGGCTTGTGTAAATGAGTGGAAGTATATTTGAATGTATAATGATATCTGGCTTTGAAAGTTGAATGAAAATTTGTAAAATTTAACCTTATAAGTATTCGGCCAAAGTGATAGTTATGTTTTTAAAAAAATGTGTGGTTTATGCAATGTATAAGTTGAGATTAAATGTGGCATTGATAATGTAAATTGGTTTAATTTAAATTTAATGAGTTAACTATATTATTGGGATGTTATTTGCTTATGACTTACGAAGATATAAAAGCTTACTCTGTGTGTTCATATTTCTTTGTTTTATAGATTTTTGGAGTCAAGCTACGAGCTTGGGGACTATCAGCAAATTCATCACACTATCAACTATTTTGGTACCTTTATAAGTTAAACTTGAATTATGGCATGTATAGGCTGGAATGTGTTTTGAAAAGTAGAACTTTGGTTTGTATGATCTAAGCCATGCGAAAATGGCTTAACTTTCATGCTTTAATTCGGTTTTGTTGGACTATCCTTGAGTTCTTTTAGGTTATTATGTCTTGTGTTTTGAATGGAAGTTACATGTAATATATATATATTGAGCGTTGAAGTTGCTTGGTAAATTTGAATGTGTGTATTAGGTTGGTTCGGTTATGGTATCATATATAAGTGATTATTTGTACCTTGGCTGTTGTATCTGGTCAATGTGTCGTATATGAGTTGGCATTAAAAGTAGTTTGGTTATGTCCGAACATGACATAAGATCGTTTTGATATGTTTGTTATAAGATGAAGATATTCGAAATAGTTTTGATCAACTTGTGATTTGGCGTTTGACTATATAAATATTTTTGCATAAGGAATTGACTTGATATGAATTTTATCTTAAGGTATATATATAATCATGATGAATTTTAATGATGTGTTTCGGTTATGTATGAATAGAGAATGTATATTGTGTTATAACGAGTTATGCATTAATAAGTTAAAAATTCATGTTACTTATAGGAGAAATATTCGGTGTATGTTTAATGTGCATAGTAAAATAAGTATTGATTATTAAAATGGGTGAATAAGGTTGGAAGTGAACAATTGTTAGGCATAATGGATAATGCATTTATATTCGGCTAATGAAATGAAAATGACAAATTGAATGGTAACTTGTACAATAGTACGTGCACGTTGAGTAGGTAGTGTGTATGTATTTTTATTATAGTATAAGTTGATAAAATATGTACTATTTTTAATAAGCCGATTTTGACATGGTAAAATTGGAATGATTTGGTGTACTTGATTTTGTGAGTTCTATCTATATATGAATTTTTAATTTGTAATTGAGGTATAATGTTGATTGTATATTTTGTATAATCAATAAGTTGTAACCATATTACATTCGGTTATTTGATGTTAATAAGTAAATTGACTATTTATACTAGTAATGAATGGTTTATAAGTTTGTACAAGTATATGCATGTAATTGTTCGAATATGTGTTTTGACTGGAAATACCTCGTAACCCAGTCCGTCGATGGATACGGGTTAGGGGTGTTACAAAGACCATGTCTGGGACATGGCATCAACTTGATGGATGAGCCAGTGTAAGACCATGTTTGGGACATGGCATCAATATTATAACCTATGTTTGAGGCTTTGTGAATATCCGATAGCTTTCTGAATAGTTCAATGGTGAGAGTTATAGTTTAAGCTAAATGAGAAAGGTTATGACCATATTGTGAGTGGTATAGGTACTTACATGCAATTGATGAGATATGAATTCAATTCATGTTATATGATTAGTAAGGAATGAATATGAGCATGTTAAGTAACACAGGTATGTATGCCAAGCTCATGAGAAATGACTTTCGTTTATGATGCACATTTGGTGAATATGGAAATAGGTAATTCATGCCTATGAGAATGATTTTGTGATGACCTTGTGATTATAAGTCTATACTTATGCTGTATGAATATGTAACCTTACCAATGTGTTGAAAATGAATTAATATGGTGTGATAAACTTAGTATCGTTAATTTACACTAAAACAGTTTTGGACAGCAGCCATAGTCCGATTTTAAAATCCACCAAAAAATTGTGAAAACTGAGTTAGAGGCTGAATAAAATATGAAATTAAATCCCTATGGGTGTAGTTTTACATAGAACAAAATGGTGTAAGCAAAAGAGTTTCATATTATGAAATATTTAAATTGTTGTGAGACAATGTGAGAATAATTTCGAAATCCCTTATTCTGATTTGAGAAAATCATTGAAAATTTTACAAAAGTATTAATGGGTTATAATTTATATTCTTAGAATTCTTAATGAGTCTATTTTCAAGAGAAATACACGGGACCATCATCCGAATCCCGTATTATGAGATAATTAATTTTTAGTGAAGAGGGGTAAGAACTATCAAACAGTGAAAAAGGGGTAAATTTAAGGAATAAACTTTACTAATTGGATGAACCAAAAATTTTTAAAATTTTATGCTAAGAAGATATGTGAGTCTAATTTCAAGGAAAATTAGCAGAACTTAGTTTGGAGTTCTGTAGCTCCAGATATAAATGATTTAGTGATTGTGACTCGAGAAAATAGCTTGACTGGAACATGAGTAAAAATACAAATAGGGTTGTATTACCATGATAAGCAAGTTGATAAATTGCTTATTATTTTCATATGGTATTACTAAGCTATAAAGCTTACTCCCTTCCTTTCCTTTCCTTTAGTGTTTTTAGGTTAGCTCGGGGTTGGAGATCATCGGAGGCAGCATCACACTATCAAGTCGCTACCTTTGGAATAATGAAGTATATATTAGAAATTTCAAGTGAGTGGCATGTATAGAGATCTAGTTTATTAACATGTATTATTTTGCTTTGGCCAAATGTGTTGGCTTATATTGAGTTATATGTATATGGCCATGAGATATGGCTCATATTGATTATGGCTTGTAAGCCTAGCTATTCATGTCATGTCTAATGTTTATATTTTGGTTATGTTTGTTTGCCATGCATGGTTAGTAATATGACATGTGTGTTGGATGTATGCTCTATGACCAATTGAGGTGGTCATAGTTATGTAGTAATTGGATGATATAAACACAACGTGATAATAATTTGAACAAGAATGCTTGATGGATAAGTTGGTAACCAGAGTATAATGGTGAAAATGGTTATCAAAATGTCAAGTCTTATGAATGTGAAACAAGGAATCTAGACTTGGTATTGCATGAGTAGATGCATTACTTGTAAGAGGACATGTTAACGTTAAAGATATGTCTTAATAAAGAGTGTTTAATCACTAAAATGATGCTGTGATTTGTGACTTTTTTGTGCATAAGGTTGTAAGATATTATGGGTAACATGAAGGCTTGGAAAATAGCCTAAGTGTTGGCCACACGGGTTGAGACATGGCCGTGTGTCTCAACCGTGTGAGAGGCACGGCCTGGAGACATGGGCATGTGGCCCGGTCGTGTGGTTTGATGTGCATGCTGACATCATAAATAGAGAGTTATACGGCCTGAGGACACGGGTGTGTCCCTATGTCCACATGGGGGTGTGACCCTGTTTCATGGGAAAATTTTCTAAGTTTTCCTGAAACTTCCCAAAGTTCTCGGTTTAGTCCCGAATCAATTCCGATGAATTTTTTGGGCTTCGTAGACCCAAATAAGGGACGACATGCATGTGTTTGAAAGTTTTTGAATTAAAAGAGATTTTATGGCCCGATTTTTTCATGAATGTGTATGTTTAAGTCCGGCAATACCTCGTACCCTGTTCCAGTGGCAGACATGGGTAAGGGGTGTTACAAGCCAAAAATCAAAAAGAAGAAACGAATTTTACTAGATGTTGAGGCCTGTTTTACACAGTTTTCTTAAGATAGATTCGGGCGCTCCTACGGTACTTGGAGAAACGTTGGTCAAATGTCTCCCAGGATACAACAACACGATGATCAATGTAGTAGCAACTTTACAGTGATCAACGAACAAACGATGTCTTTTTCTATCACCGAAACGTTGGAAAATATAGAGAGGAAAATAGTAGAATTTTGGAGACAAAATAATCTTGATGTGAGAGAGTAAGATTGATCAAAAAATTCTGAAGAAGTCTTAGCCTTTTATAGGCATTCAAAGTGGAGGAATTTTGGAAATATCCATGTATAAGGAGACAAAATCTACATTTAGAGAGACAATTAAATCAATTTGATTAAAATTTAGAATCAAATAAAATCAGGATATATGTCATTTTAAATCAAATTTTGTATATATTTGCTAAGAAAAAAATAAATTTCGTGTTGGGCTAAAATATCCGCAAGCCCATACTGATCCGGACATTTCGCGGCGGCCCACGTCATGCGGGTGCACCTCAATCTGGATGGGTTGAACCTACACCCCTTACGTGTGAGGAAAGGTTTCAAGCTTAGTCATTCAATCATTCTTCAAGTGGGCTCTCATATATATACACATCTCACACTTGGTCTTTAACCAATGTGAAATCTAAGCTTTTATTTTCCTAAACAAATATTCACAAGTAGCTTACTTTGAACATGAATTTCTCATTCATCACTCAACCATTTTGAGCATATGGTATACTGTTGTAAAGGTCTCATGGAGTAGAATATGAAACTATAATTTTATAATTCAACTCTTCATCTTTACCAAATGAGAATATGCCTCAAAGTTCCCATAAATTACAATTTTTCCAACAAAGCGCTAACGTGGTAAGTGATGTAAAAAAATTTATGGCGTGGCAGCTAACATGAAAAATGCTAATGTGGAAGGCTTTAATTTATTTATTATTATTGATTTAGGAGGGCTTAAATGATTTTTAAATTATTTTAAGGCCTTAATTGATTTTTAAGGACTATATAAAAATTCTCAAAAATTATAAAAGCAACATGTTTTTTTATAGGTTTCTAACAATTTTATAATTTTTTTAGAAATTTTTAAAACTTTTTAATAAAAATTACTACTCATTTTTGTTTTCCCACACATGTCTTGCATCATACGTAGATAATCCCTATCAACATCAATTGATCACCTCTACTAAACTAAAACCATTACTCACCACTCACCTAAAACTATCAAACACTAAATCCGTTATTTCTTGGACCCTTTACTCAACACTCTATTAAAGTTTGATTACCATCACACTTTAAGCTCCATTAAATTTTATTTCAAACCTTAAAAATGATAAAAATTTTGTATAATTTATATATATATATTAATTTTTACAACTTTTTATACTTCTAATAAGTTTTTATAACTTTTTTTAATCAATTTTAATATATATTTTTATCATTTTCATTATTTATATATAATGTTTTATAATAATTTTAATGTTTTCATTTTCACTTTAATTTTTTTATATAATTTTCTATCATTTGCAAAATATTTTTATATTTTATTGAGAATTTTTATAGCCTTTAAAAATCAATTAAGCCATCTTAAAATAATTAAAAATCTATTAAACCCTCCTAAAAAATAAAATATCAATTAAGTTTTACCCGCCATGTCAATTATCATGTGAACACTTAATAATTCGCATGAAAATGACATTGGAGAACATAATTAATTGTTATTTTTGAATTTGAGATCCAATTGAGTGTATATTTCAATTAGGACCCAAATAATTTTTGAATTATTTTCGGCTTCTATAGTACTTTATCGAAAATCTTTTAAATCGTTTTAGAAACTTTTAAGCTAAATAAGAGGGCCCTTTGTAGTGTTTGAAAGTTATATGTCTTGAAACTGACAAATCTCGTCATTTGTTGTTGATGATGTGCTTCATTGTTGTGAGATTTGAGAAAGTTAGCATTTCCTCTATTTTGTGATTAGCAAGAGGAATCAACGGCGTTTATATCAAATTTAATAATTAAATTTTACATCCACTTGAGTGTATTTTTCAATTAGGACCCAATCAATTTTTGAATTAGTTTCGGCTTTTATAGTACTTTATCGAAAATCTTTTAAATTGTTTTAGAAACTTTTAAGCTAAATAAGAGGGCACTTTGTAGTGTTTGAAAGTTATATGTCTTGAAACTGACAAATCTTGTCATTTGTTGTTGATGATGTGCTTCATTATTGTGAGATTTGAGAAAGTTAGCGTTTCCTCTATTTTGTGATTAGCAGGAGGGACCAACGGCGTTTATGTCAAATTTAATAATAAAATTTTACATCTAATTGAGTGTATTTTTCAATTAGGACCCAAACAATTTTTGAATTTTTTTCGGCTTTTATAGTACTTTATCGAAAATCTTTTAAATTGTTTTAGAAACTTTTAAGCTAAATAAGAGGGCCCTTTGTAGTGTTTGAAAGTTGTCGTAACCATTTTTTTGAAAAACGGGAATCGACTTGAATTTTGAAAATGAACACAAAAAAAAGGGGAGTCGCCACCGATCCTTTTTACTAGGTGTGATCGGGTCACCTCGTTACAGTGGTTGTTTTTAATAAATAACTTGATTTATATAAAAAAAATAACTTTGGTCTACGCAAATCAAGAAAACAGGTTCGGGAGTCGGTTACGCATGAGGAAGGATTAGCACCCTCGATACGCCCAAAATTGGTACCTAGTTGATTAATTAGTGTCTTAGTGTCGAAGATTGAAAACTTGGAAGACTTTTGAAATATGATCCCTCTTTGTAAAGAAAATGCTTAAATATTAACGACCTTCTCGTCTCAAAATATGAAATGTCATATTCAGTGAGTTAGGACACAACGTCTTGAATCTTCGAGAGCGAGCTTGCCTTTTATAAAATCTGGGTATTTTATTAAAAGGGTATTCGATTATTTAGAGTAAACGAGAGAAATCGAAACCCAGTAAGTTAGGGCACATTTTCTCGAATTCTCAAACACCGAATATTGCCTTTATTCCAAAACAAATTCTTATTTCGAGATGACAAAATGTCATACCCAGTAAGTTAGGGCACAACACTTCACATCTTCGAGAATAAGCATTTTTCAAAACTCATATAGTGATTTAAAAAGAATATATTCCGTTATTTAGGTTAAATGAGAAAAGTCGAAACCCAGTAAGTTAGGGCACGATTATCTCGAACTACCTAATACAGGATATTGCTTTTATGAAAGAATTGTTTGAATATATTGAGTGACAAAATATAACGTGATTTATAAAAGCAAATTTTGATATTAATAATAATGTATAATAATGAGTGTGACGATATCAAAAATAATAATGTGAGCAATTATATAAAAATGAAATAATAGCAGGCCTAGTAATGTGTAAATATAAACAAATGCATGAAGAGAATAAAACCATCGAATACATGAATAAATAAATAAAGATGCATAAAACATGACAAAAGAAAAATGGCAATGATGACGAAAACAATAATAATAGCAATAGTATAAAACGATAATAATACATATGGTATTAAAATATATATAATAATAGAGACAAAAAATATATATATGATATAAAAAATATACGAGATATATATGAAATGAGTACATAATAGTTATAAAAATATACATAATAGAATGTACAAACAATATGATATTTACAATATATATGTACATAATATATATATGATATGCATGACATAATATTAATATACGTGTGCATAATATGGAGTATTATATATATATATTAAAAGGATGCATATATACAAATGCATTAACAAAACAATAATACCAAAAATTAATAATAATATATAAATGTAGACGTATATGTATAGGTTAAAGATATATACACATATAATAATACATACACTAATATTGTTATCAATTATAATGGGAGCAAAAATAGATATAACATATATGTGTATAGTATTTAAGTGCGTATACATGAAATATACATTGGGAATAATAATAATATATAAAAACTATAAACATATACATAAAATATATATGTAAGTGTTAAATGGAAAATAAAAAGATTACTAAATAATATTATAAACATGCTAATAATAACAATAAGAATAATAACTAAAATGATAAATAATATTAAAAATAAAAAGAAGGGAAAAACTAATACAAAAAAAAATCGTATTAAATATGAAAAAGGGACTGAATTCCAAACAAAACGAAGTTTCGGGGCCGATTTAAAAAATAATAAAGGAGAAATGGACTAATTTGAAAACACGCGCGACTGCGGAGGGCCAAAAGGGAAATTTTCTCGAGTCCTTAAAACGTCGTCGCAGAAGGGAGGATTGAATCACAAACGCTATAAATTCCAAGGCCAATTTAAAAGAAATTAAAACCTGATTGCAAAACATATAAAAAGCGGAAGGACCGGGAATGCAATTAGCCCTTAAGAGCAAAAACACGCGGATCCCAGGGTAAGACGGGTCGGGTCTTCGGGTCACGCCTAAACGGTGCCGTTTCTGGGTTTTAAAATGGCCGGGCAAAACGGTGCATTTTGCCGACCTATATAAGACATTTATTTTTTTATTTTTTCATTTCTCCTCTCTTCTCCTTCAAAAAAAACCCAAATCCTCTCTCCCTCTCTCAGTCTGTCGGCCCAGAAGCCGGCGAGGTGCAGGTCGAGCGCCGCCATGGCCCCGTCGCTCCGGTACGGTGGTCGGAAATCGCCTCAGGTATAAATTTTTTAATTTTTTTTCTTGTTTTATATATTTATTTAATGATGCATGTTGTTTTAATAAACATAAATAATATGTGCTGTGACACCCCTAAAGTGACCCTAGTCGGAAAGCGGTCTCGGGACCGCTAGACCGAGTCACCAAATTATTTGAATGTGATAATTATTGTCTAAAATATGTGAATATAAATGTGTGAAAGTTTTAAGCTTCGATTTAGTTAATTGCATGTGAACTTAGTTGATAGGACTTATGTGAGAAAATTTAGAAATGTGCTAGGCAAATGCAAGTGGCCTAATAGTGCATGTAATCAAAGGGGTGGACTTGCATGTCAATTTCCCCCCCATTTAAGTACTAGTGGCCGGCCATGACAAGGGATGATGGGCAAAACATGTTGTGTTAATGGAAAAATAAAATAAGAAGCATGGGCAAAACATGTCATGAAACATGTTGTGTTAATGGAAGAATAAAATAAGAAGCATGGGCAATAAACTAATAAGAAATTGAAGGAAGAAAACAAAGAGAAAAAAATGTGTTCATCATTCTCATGCATGACAAAAAAAAAAGAAGAGAAAGGCTCTCATGTTGTTCTTGGCCGAATAGGAGAAAGAAAAAGAAGGAAAAAGAGCTTTGAGGAAATCGGCTATGGTGGTTTGATAGACTAAGGTATGTTTGATGATGTTCCATGAGATGCATGCATGTTTTAGTAGTTAGCTTGAGTTCTAAATAGCCCATGGTTCAAATCTTTACTATGTCATGGAGATGATATTCGGCCAAGGTGGATTGGTGTTGATATCATTTGCATGCTAAAAGTGAAGCTTTGTAATGGTGCATGTGATGGTGGATTGATGATTCTTGAATCTTTTTTTAGCATTTTTGAGTGAGACATTAAGTTCTTTGTTTAACCATGACCAAAAATTGAAATGGTATGGTGTTGTGATGCAATCGGCCCCAACATAGACATGTATGTTCGGCCACATGAATAAGTACATAAGTTATGTGTATATTCGGCCATAAGCTAGCAAAATGAGACTTTAATGAGTTAAATTTGTTTGAATTAAGCTCAAGAGCAAAGGGGAACTAAATCTGATAAAGGGAAGGAAAAAGTGGTCGAATAGCCGCCGAAATCGTTCGACAACATCCGAGGTAAGTTTTAAGTGATTAAACGTTGAGTAAATTCAATTATAATAGGACATGATGAGTTGATTTAATAAGATATGATGTGGCCATGATATGTTCTAAGTTCAAATGGTAAGTTTTTAAGTGTTTGAGCTTGGGAATTTAAGGGTAATTTGAAATAGTCTGCTTAGGACAGCAGCAGTAATGTGACTTTAGAAAATCACCATAAATTTATGGATTTGAATTAGAGGATGAATGAGACATGAAATTAAATCTTAATGAGTCTAGTTTCTTATAAAAGAAACCGTGTAAGCAAAGGAATTTCTGATAATGAGATACTTAAAGTTGTGTGAGACAGCGCAGAATGACACTGTAATCCTCTGTTCTGTATTTAGAAAATCATTGAAAATTGTACAAAAATGGTTATAAGATAAAATTTATATGCTTAGACTCCTTAATGAGTCTAGTTTCAAATGAAATCAAATACAACACATTTTGAATTCTGTAAAATGAGAAATTTGATTCGTAGTGAAGAGTGGTCAGATTAGTCAAACAGTGAAACAGGGGAAACTTTAAGAAAAATCTGGTATTGATTGGCCAAACCTAAAATTCTGGAAATTTTATGGATGGAAGATATACGAGTCTATATTCAGGAAAAATTAACAGAAAGTGATTTGGAGTTTTGTAGCTCCAGTTATAAATAATTTAGTGACTATTGCTCAGGAAAAACAGCTTGTGCTGAATTTGAGATTGTGTTGTAAACCTTGATAAACTTGTTTTAGTTGCTCATAAGCTATTGATTAAACCCATACGTGAATTCTAAATTGTGATATTGGAAAATGATAGATGTAGATTCAGCCAAGACAGTGTGTATACGTGAAAGTATATGTGGTATGTGAAGTATATTTGGATAATTGTGATGTGAATACATGAAAATCTATATTTTGATTTAGGATTCTATGTGATGGATGTGAACATGCATATATGTGATAAGGCCTAATGGCCGATGTGATAAATGTGAAAGTATATATATATGATAAGGCCTAATGGCCGATGTGTTGAATGTGAAAGTGCATATATGAGATAAGGCCTAATGGCCGATGTGATGAATGTGAAAGTGCATATATGTGATAAGGCCTAAGTGTATATATGTGATAAGGCCTAATGGCCGATGTGATGAATGTGAAAGTGTATATATGTGATAAGGCCTAATGGCCGATGTGATGAATGTGAAAGTGTATATATGTGACAGGGCCGAGTGGCCAACGTGATGGATGTGAAAGTGTATAAATGTGATAAGTCCCGAAGGGCATTTGTGTGAGTATTATATCCGGGTTAAAACCTCGCAGGCTTTATGCGAGAATATTATCACTGATTAATGTCCGTAAGCTTCGTGCTCGTACTATATCCGAGCTCTAAAGACCCGATGACTACGTGTGGGGATTTTGTCCGGGTAAGACCCGATAACTTCGTGTGGAGATTATGTCCGGGTAAGACTTCGTAATAAGAATTGCTTATAAATATATTCAATGCGAAAGGTTAAACAGGTATGTACTCCAAGTTTATATGTGAGCTTGATTTGCACTAAATCATAAGGTAGTTATGTGATGCATACGAGAGCAATCTATGAGACTATTCCTATGATTATGTGACATCGGATCAGTGTGAGAGGTTATGTGAAATCATACGATATATCTATGTCACATGAGCTCACTTTTATGTGAAAGTTTATCTGCCTATTGTATATGATGAGATGTGCATATTCGGTAAAGGGATGGTATGCCCGAAGGAAGAGTGAAATAAAAAAATACGAACAACTATGTTATAATTTGATTGTTATCTGTTGACACTGCTTAAAACTTACTAAGCATTAAATGCTTACTCCGTTCTTTGAATCTCTGTTTTATAGATTTTGGTTCGTCAGCTATCGGACTCGGGATTTTTGGAAGTCGAAGTCTCCCACACTATCAAAGCCCCCTTTTGGTACAATTTTGGTTGAACTTTGAAATGGCATGTATAGGACTACCCTTTTGTTGTTGGTCATGTACCCTTCGGTTTTGTGTAAAGATAGCCATGCGAAAATGGCTTAAATATACTTTGATCATAGCATTATAATCGTTTTGTATGTTGTCCGTCGAGAGGTATGGAAATGTTGGTAACAGTTAGCCATGGGAAGGGTTATTCTTGATCACTTTTGGAATATGTATGACAAACTCTAGTTGATCCATGGAGGATCATGAAATAGGTAAAGTTTACCTTAAAAAAAACAGATGCTGGCAGCAGCAGTAATGTGGATGTGAAAAATCACTAAAAATAATAGGAATGGAATTAAATAGTGAATAAATTATGTAAGCGAACCTTGATGAATCTATTTTCATAGGAAAGTAACGAAACGATCATATGGACAGTATGTTAAGAGATATTCAGGTTCTCGTGAGACAGGGCCAGAACGGTTTTCTGGATTCCCTGTTCCGAATTTGGAAATTCATTATAAATTAACCAGAGATAATTAGGAGTCATGCCATATATTTATAGATTCCTCTCTGAGTCTAGTTTCTATAGAAACAAACGGCATCAGTATTGGAACTCTGTGCAGGGAGATATCCAAATCGTAATGCATGAAGGTCAGTGTAGTCGCACCCTGTAACAGGGGAGAATGTAACGAATAAACTGTACTAATTGGCCCGACCAAAAATTCTAGAAAAAAAATATGTAGATGGGAATATGAGTCTAGTTTCAGGGAAAAATTACGAAACTGATTTTCGAGTTGTGAAACTCAAGATATGATTTTTAAGGTGACAGTGACGCAGTTAGCTAACTGCCTAGAAATTTTTAAAATGGACTGCGATAGTAAGCGAATTTAGTCTGTGAACCCCTCGTGTCCGACTCCGGCAACGGTCTCGGGTACGGGGTGTTACAATTTTATTGGTATCAGAGCTACGGTTTAGTCGATTCTAGGACTACCGTAATACGTTTGGGTCTAGCTATACATGCCATTATGTGAATATTTGATAGTGTGGTGATTTCTGACAATTGAAAATATGTTTATTTATTGTAATGAATTCCGATCCCGATCGAGCTGTAGCAGATGGTATTGAGAGGACTGAGACATGCTTATGATGTGTCAATATTGAGAAGGGTTTAACATAAGTAAGTTCTTGAGTAATAGAGCTTAAATTATGATTTGATTAGATCATGTTTTAAGCAAATCAAAATCATGCTCTTTGTGTGTGGCTATTGAGCCGAAATTGCAAGAGTGATAAGTGTCTTGTGTTTGAGTTTTGCTAATGAAAATGAAATACGAATGTGTCATGATTTATTGTTAAATGTGCATAGTTATTCGAATGATGTCCGGGCTAAGTCCCGAAGGCTTTGTGCTAAGTGACCATATCCGGACTAAGATCTGAAGGCATTTGTGCGAGTTACTAATTCCGGGCTAAGCCCGAAGGCATTGGTGCGAGTTACTAAATCCGGGTTAAGTCCCGAAGGCATTTGTGCGAGTTACTATAACCGGGCTAAGTCCCGAAGAGCATTCATGCTAGTGATGTATCCGGGCTAAGCCCGAAGGCATTGGTGCGAGTTACTAAATCCGAGTTAAGTCCCGAAGGCATTTGTGCGAGTTACTATAACCGGGCTAAGTCCCAAAGAGCATTCATGCTAGTGATGTATCCGGGCTAAGTTCCGAAGAGCATTCGTGCTAGTGATGTATCCGGGTTAAGTCCCGAAGAGCATTCATGCTAGTGATGTATCCGGGCTAAGTTCCGAAGAGCATTCGTGCTAGTGATATATCCGTGCTAAACCCCGAAGAGCATTCGTGCTGGTGTTATATCCGGGCTAGGTCCCGAAGAGCAATCATGCTGGTGACGTGTATTCGGGCCTTCGTGCCCAGTAGGCTTTGTGCCGGTAATTTGAGCAAAGTTTAAGTATTCATTACTATAAGAATTCAAATTTAAATGAGATGATATGTTTAAAAGTGTACATACATGATGTTTATAGACTTGGTTAAGTCATTTTAATGTGTAATAACGAATGAATAAGAGCACTATGTGTGTGAATGATTAGAGGCACTGTGTGTGTGCGAATTCCTTTAATCGAGCACTATGAGTGCGAGATCGGTCAGTGGGCACTAAGTGTGTGAAGTGGAATTCATGTAAGACCTCGTCTGGGACGAAGGCATTGATTGAGATAGTGTGTAAGACCATGTCTGGGACATGGCATCGGCTCGATATGTGAGCATATGAAAGACCATATCTAGGATATGGCATTGTAAGAGCTATATGTGCTTAATGAGTATCCGTAATGATTTCGAATGATTCAACGGGTATCGTTAACAGTGATTAAATGTGCTAAATGAATTCAATGTTCAGGTATATGGAAGTTGATTTTCTTTTGGAAATGAGTTAAGTTGAATATTGAGATGTGATAAAGTTATAAAGGATATTTATTGGGATGTTTGAGTATATGTGTACTTTCGGTTAGGTTACAGCTTATACATGAATGAAAATGTGGGTTACAAATATGTGGGTTGATGATGTGAATTATACATGTTAATATGTGCTTAATATGTGTTTGAAATGCATTTGTGAATTAAATTAAGTGATTATTGCTTATGAAATCAATAATGAATTACAATTGCTATCGATGAGCTAATGTTTATATGAATATAATTCAATAAGAGGACGTTATCCTAAACTATGCATCGGTAGAAATTTTCGGGGACGAAAATCCCTAAAGGGGGGAAGAGTTGTGACACCCCTAAAGTGACCCTAGTCGGAAAGCGGTCTCGGGACCGCTAGACCGAGTCACCAAATTATTTGAATGTGATAATTATTGCCTAAAATATGTGAATATAAATGTGTGAAAGTTTTAAGCTTCGATTTAGTTAATTGCATGTGAACTTAGTTGATAGGACTTATGTGAGAAAATTTAGAAATGTGCTAGGCAAATGCAAGTGGCCTAATAGTGCATGTAATCAAAGGGGTGGACTTGCATGTCAATTTCCCCCCATTTAAGTACTAGTGGCCGGCCATGACAAGGGATGATGGGCAAAACATGTTGTGTTAATGGAAAAATAAAATAAGAAGCATGGGCAAAACATGTCATGAAACATGTTGTGTTAATGGAAGAATAAAATAAGAAGCATGGGCAATAAACTAATAAGAAATTGAAGGAAGAAAACAAAGAGAAAAAAATGTGTTCATCATTCTCATGCATGACAAAAAAAAAAAGAAGAGAAAGGCTCTCATGTTGTTCTTGGCCGAATAGGAGAAAGAAAAAGAAGGAAAAAGAGCTTTGAGGAAATCGGCTATGGTGGTTTGATAGACTAAGGTATGTTTGATGATGTTCCATGAGATGCATGCATGTTTCAGTAGTTAGCTTGAGTTCTAAATAGCCCATGGTTCAAATCTTTACTATGTCATGGAGATGATATTCGGCCAAGGTGGATTGGTGTTGATATCATTTGCATGCTAAAAGTGAAGCTTTGTAATGGTGCATGTGATGGTGGATTGATGATTCTTGAATCTTCTTTTTAGCATTTTTGAGTGAGACATTAAGTTCTTTGTTTAACCATGACCAAAAATTGAAATGGTATGGTGTTGTGATGCAATCGGCCCCAACATAGACATGTATGTTCGGCCACATGAATAAGTACATAAGTTATGTGTATATTCGGCCATAAGCTAGCAAAATGAGACTTTAATGAGTTAAATTTGTTTGAATTAAGCTCAAGAGCAAAGGGGAACTAAATCCGATAAAGGAAAGGAAAAAGTGGTCGAATAGCCGCCGAAATCGTTCGACAACATCCGAGGTAAGTTTTAAGTGATTAAACGTTGAGTAAATTCAATTATAATAGGACATGATGAGTTGATTTAATAAGATATGATGTGGCCATGATATGTTCTAAGTTCAAATGGAAAGTTCTTAAGTGTTTGAGCTTGGGAATTTAAGGGTAATTTGAAATAGTCTGCTTAGGACAGCAGCAGTAACGTGACTTTAGAAAATCACCATAAATTTATGGATTTGAATTAGAGGCTGAATGAGACATGAAATTAAATCTTAATGAGTCTAGTTTCTTATAAAAGAAACCGTGTAAGCAAAGGAATTTCTGATAATGAGATACTTAAAGTTGTGTGAGACAGCGCAGAATGACACTGTAATCCTCTGTTCTGTATTTATAAAATCATTATAAATTGTACAAAAATGGTTATAAGATAAAATTTATATGCTTAGACTCCTTAATGAGTCTAGTTTCAAATGAAATCAAATACAACACATTTTGAATTCTGTAAAATGAGAAATTTGATTCGTAGTGAAGAGTGGTCAGATTAGTCAAACAGTGAAACAGGGGAAACTTTAATAAAAATCTGGTATTGATTGGCCAAACCTAAAATTCTGGAAATTTTATGGATGGAAGATATATGAGTCTATATTCAGGAAAAATTAACGGAAAGTGATTTGGAGTTTTGTAGCTCCATTTATAAATAATTTAGTGATTATTGCTCAGGAAAAACAGCTTGTGCTGAATTTGAGATTGTGTTGTAAACCTTGATAAACTTGTTTTAGTTGCTCATAAGCTATTGATTAAACCCATACGTGAATTCTAAATTGTGATATTGGAAAATGATAGATGTAGATTCAGCCAAGACAGTGTGTATACGTGAAAGTATATGTGGTATGTGAAGTATATTTGGATAATTGTGATGTGAATACATGAAAATCTATATTTTGATTTAGGATTCTATGTGATGGATGTGAACATGCATATATGTGATAAGGCCTAATGGCCGATGTGATGAATGTGAAAGTGTATATATGTGATAAGGCCTAACGGCCGATGTGATAAATGTGAAAGTGCATATATGAGATAAGGCCTAATGGCCGATGTGATGAATGTGAAAGTGCATATATGTGATAAGGCCTAATGGCCGATGTGATGAACGTGAAAGTGTATATATGTGACAGGGCCGAGTGGCCAACGTGATGGATGTGAAAGTGTATAAATGTGATAAGTCCCGAAGGGCATTTGTGTGAGTACTATATCTGGGTTAAAACCCCACAGGCTTTATGCGAGAATATTATCACTGATTAATGTCCGTAAGCTTCGTGCTCGTACTATATCCGAGCTCTAAAGACCCGATGACTACGTGTGGGGATTTTGTCCGGGTAAGACCCGATAACTTCGTGTGGAGATTATGTCCGGGTAAGACTTCGTAATAAGAATTGCTTATAAATATATTCAATGCGAAAGGTTAAACAGGTATGTACTCCAAGTTTATATGTGAGCTTGATTTGCACTAAATCATAAGGTAGTTATGTGATGCATACGAGAGCAATCTATGAGACTATTCCTATGATTATGTGACATCGGATCAGTGTGAGCGGTTATGTGAAATCATACGATATATCTATGTCACATGAGCTTACTTTTATGTGAAAGTTTATCTGCCTATTGTATATGATGAGATGTGCATATTCGGTAAAGGGATGGTATGCCCGAAGGAAGAGTGAAATAAAAAAATACGAACAACTATGTTATAATTTGATTGTTATCTGTTGACACTGCTTAAAACTTACTAAGCATTAAATGCTTACTCCGTTCTTTGAATCTCTGTTTTATAGATTTTGGTTCGTCAGCTATCGGACTCGGGATTTTTGGAAGTCGAAGTCTCCCACACTATCAAAGCCCCCTTTTGGTACAATTTTGGTTGAACTTTGAAATGGCATGTATAGGACTACCCTTTTGTTGTTGGTCATGTACCCTTCGGTTTTGTGTAAATTTGGATAGCCATGCGAAAATGGCTTAAATATACTTTGATCATAGCATTATAATCGTTTTGTATGTTGTCCGTCGAGAGGTATGGAAATGTTGGTAACGGTTAGCCATGGGAAGGGTTATTCTTGATCACTTTTGGAATATGTATAACAAACTCTAGTTGATCCATGGAGGATCATGAAATAGGTAAAGTTTACCTTAAAAAAAACAGATGCTGGCAGCAGCAGTAATGTGGATGTGAAAAATCACTAAACATAATAGGAATGGAATTAAATAGTGAATAAATTATGTAAGCGAACCTTGATGAATCTATTTTCATATGAAAGTAACGAAATGATCATATGGACAGTATGTTAAGAGATATTCAGGTTCTCGTGACACAGGGCCAGAACGGTTTCTGGATTCCCTGTTCCGACTTTTGAAATTCATTATAAATTAACCAGAGATAATTAGGAGTCATGCCATATATGTATAGATTCCTCTCTGAGTCTAGTTTCTATAGAAACAAACGGCATCAGTATTGGAACTCTGTGCAGGGAGATATCCAAATCGTAATGCATGAAGGTCAGTGTAGTCGCACCCTGTAACAGGGGAGAATTTAACGAATAAACTGTACTAATTGGCCCGACCAAAAATTCTAGAAAAACAATATGTAGATGGGAATATGAGTCTAGTTTCAGGGAAAAATTACGAAACTGATTTTCGAGTTGTGAAACTCAAGATATGATTTTTAAGGTGACAGTGACGCAGTTAGCTAACTGCCTGGAAATTTTTAAAATGGACTGCGATAGTAAGCGAATTTAGTCTGTGAACCCCTCGTGTCCGACTCCGGCAACGGTCTCGGGTACGGGGTGTTACATGTGCTAATAATGTTCAAAGAAAGAGTAAAAGAAAGGGCAAAATAATAAATAAAAAAAACAGTAGATAGACCTTTAGATCAGTCTTCGAAGTTCTATGCTGCAAGTTCGTGTTTGTGTTACAAAGCCTTTTTGATTGTTAATCTCCTTGATATATTTCGAATGGAATGAAAATTAAGAGCCTAAAAATCCAACCCTTACACCCGATCCCCATTGTGGCTTTTATAGCCTATTTTTTCAGATCTTCTTCTCTGCGCATTGCTATTTCCCTTTTAATGCTGCAGGTACAAGTGGGCGGTGGCATAGTGGCGGTGCTTGCAGGAGATGTGACTAGGGCGGTGGGATGGGACCGATGGTAGAGGCAGCAACAATTTGGGGGGCTAGGGTTTATTTTTTGTGTTAAGGTTTTTTGGACTGTAATTGTTTTGGGTTGGGCTAGGTTATTTGTTTAGTTTGGGTTTGGGGGTTTTGGGCCTAAAATTGGGCTTGTACAAAAGTTATATGTCTTGAAACGGACAAATCTCGTCATTTGTTGTTGATGATGTGCTTCATTATTGTGAGATTAGAGAAAGTTAGCGTTTCCAATATTTTGTAATTAGTAAGAGGGATCAACGGTGTTTATGTCAAATTTAATAATAAAATTTTACATCCACGTGTCAATTGTATATTAGCGGAGCATAGGAAAAGACATAATTACCGCATATTTGTGCTTTTTGATGTACAAGGCTAGCAGAGAGCCTTTTTAATGAGAAAATTTTTATTAGCATTTTTCTTTTCGAATAAAGAGGCAGTAAAACTATTAGATGCCATTTTTTATTAAATGTGGGAAGAAAATTTAAAATTATATTTAAAATTTTTTAATATAATTAAAATATTTTGTTTTGCATAATTTCATATAAATTTTGATTATAATTACTTTTTGATATAATACTTAAAATTACATATAATTCTTTCCAACTCATAAATAGAATGATAATTTCTTAATTTAAGATTCAATCGACTAAAATAATTTTTTAAAATTTTAATAATATGGTAGGTTATATTTGTTGAAACTGTTTTTGCAACTAACGAAAACAATATAGTAATGAACATCCAAAATTATTTAGCAGTTGGAAGTAAACCTATGCTTATAATGCTTTTCCTAAAAAAAATCCACTACTAAATCTGATTTTAACCCACCAATTACTTGATTGTTGCAACCACATTTAATATTAACTCTCACATACTCAAAGGCAGCAAACACTTCCTATATATATATAACAACATAATAAATAGGTTAAAAGGTAATAGTTTTGTTGAGATAGATAGCTTCTTTTTTGTTCGATAGTTGCAGTGAACTTATGTCGTTGTTCAACTGATCTATCCAAACATTAATATCTCTCTCTTTATTAAAATATTATTATTAAAATAGTAATTTAAAAAAATCAATCAAAATTCATTTTCAATCTTTGGAAAATATACAAATAGTTGAATGCATGGACCAATGATATGGCAATTTGGCTTTTAAAATCGTTTCCAATCAGGGTTGAATTATTATTTATTCCAAATTCGAGGTAAATACAATAAATATTAACTTTCTTATATTTATTATTTAAATTTACTTTATTTTTTAGAATAACGTTACTTTTGCAAAAATAAAAAATTCAATTCAATTTCTTTTTGGTGAAAAAGAAAGTATCAAAACTAATTAGAGTAATATTCTGAAAAAGATAAACATTCAAATTCTTATCCAAATCTATAAATGAGCACGTCATCAGATGGGGAGTATCAAACACTTGCAAGTTCTCTGTTCCAATCAAAGCTTGTTTTGCTAGACAGTCTGCAACTTGATTTTGATCTCTCGGAATGTACCGCAAAAACCACCGCTTTTCTTGAAATAAAATACTTTGGATACGCCTACTTAACATTGAGTTTGCTTCGCTAGAGGTACTGTCAAGTATAGCTTTAACAAGTTCCATAGTATCCGATTGTATGATAACTTCATTATAACCCCTTCGTTGAATTAACCTGAGGCCCTCCAAGATCTCCCAAAGTTCAGCATTAAAAATATAACATTTTCTAAGGTGGCGATTATACCCAAAAATCCAATCTTCATTGGCATCGCGAACCACTCCTCCAGCAGCTGCATTTCCAGATCCCAATTGCACTGCCCCATTGGTGTTGACGAAGATCGGAGCCCCAAAGGATTCCTTTTCAGTGGGAGGTTTGAAACTACCCTTAGACTCTGCTCTCAAAGCTGAGAAGAGATGATTCGTGTAACGCCCCCACGCCCGAGACCGTCGTTGGAGTCGAGTATGAGGTGTTACTAAGCTTAATTTAACATATTTAGAACTTTTATTTATTTATTTCTACATTCGCAGCTTTTAAGCTACTTGCATCACAGTCACAAGAAAAATCATATCTCGAGTTACGAAACTCGAAATCAAGATCCGTAAATTTTCCCTGAATCTAGACTCATATACCTATCTACTAATTTTTTTCTAGAATTTTTGGTTGGGCCATTTAGTACAGTTTATTAGTTAAAGTTACCCCTGTTTCAGGACTTGACTGGTCTAATCTCTGTTTACTACGAACCACATTTCTCTCTGTAAAAAAATTCATATGAATATGAGGTTTATTTCTCATGAAACTAGACTCAATAAGGATTCTGAGAATATAAAATACACTACCTAATTATATCTTTACAATTTATGGTGAATTTCTAAATTTGGAACAGGGGATTCAGAAACTGCTATGACCCTGTTTCACTAAAATTCTAATATCTTATAACATATAATTCCTTTTCTTGTTTCATTTACTTCATGTGAAACTAGACATAATAAGATTCAATTTGATATGTAGTCCATCCCAAATTCAATTTCTATGATTTTTAGTAAATTTTCAAACTCACGTCAGTGTTGCTGCAGTATCCTGTTTATGGCAAATTTCATCCCTTTTGATGAGTTTTTATACACTAAGTATCTTATTAATTTTCCTTATCATCAAACATAATCTAAACTAACCATTTTCATAATTTATCATTATCAAACATTTCCTCAACCATTCCATTACCATACCATAAGATCATTTACACAAAATAGATATATTGCTATACATGCCATACTTAAATTTACAAGCTTTTACCAAAAGTCTTCCAGATAGTGTGACTGAGCCTTCGACCTATCCCGACTCCTGAACTGGCTTGGCCAAAACTACAATGAGTAAGAAAGAGGGAGTAAGCATAAATGCTTAGTAAGTTCATATGCAAATAATAAGTAACATAACAAACAGTCATACCAATCAACATTAGCATGCATCACTAAAACACATGTCACATTTCTAATCATTTTTCATCATCTTATTACCTTATCGTGGTTGTATCAATACTCAACCCGAGGGTTAAATACATACCTGTTCAGAATATCCATTTCACATCACTTACCAATACGTCTCTTTACATCTCAAATATTCCTCCAGTTGAGTAGAACTTTACCCGTTGAACACATCGGAATATAATTCGGATACATGGATAACTTGCACATAAGTGCCATATATGCAATCAAGTAATCATGTAACCCGCCCATAAGCGAACTCGGACTCAACTCAACGAGCTCGGGCGTTCGCATCCATACGTGAACTCGGACTCAACTCAACGAGTTCGGATGCCTAGTTACATCTCACGAACTCGGACTCAACTCAACGAGTTTGGACATTCGCATCCATAAGTGAACTCGGACTCAACTCAACGAGTTCGGATGCTCAACCATCCTAGTGACATGTCACTTGTATCCTAATCTATTCCAAAGGTTCAAACGGGCTTTTCCTTCGAACACTTATCCTTGCCGTCTTCCGTAGAATGCCGAAATTAATACTCGGTAACAATTATATTTAACAAGTAGCTCACATAATTTACATATTATTTGAAATTAACCACAAAGCATACATTTCATAATAAAATTCAGCATAACATATAATTAACATCAATAACTTAAAAATAACAATTATGCTACTTTATTTACACATGAACTTACCTTAGTACCAAAATACAAGGATTTTGCAATCTAGTCCACAATCTTTTCTTTTCCTCGATTGAGGTCGATTCCACGTCTTTCTTGATCTAAAATAACACATTTAGCTTATTTAATACTCACATTATCAAATTAATCCTTAACTCAAATTTTGGCAAAATTACAATTTTATCCCTAAACTTTTGCATATTTACATTTTTGCCCCTAGGCTCGGGATTAAACTTTATTCCTTATTCTTATGTTTCACAACATGGTGATCACTTTTCTCTTCTATGGCAACATCAAATTCTCACTCTAACATGTACTTGTGACTATTAGGTATTTTTACCGATTAAGCCCTTTTACTCGTTTTTGCTTAAAATCGAGTAGTACAAGTTGTCTAACATAATTTAAAACCCCATATTCTATCATAAAACATCAAAATACACAAATTTCACCTATGGATATTTTTCCAAATATAAACCCTAGGTTGAATTATTGCTAACATAAGCTTAATCGAGCTACCGGGATTCCAAAAACGTAAAGAACATTAAAAACGGGGCTTGGAATCACTTACTATGGAGCTTGGAAGCTTGAAACAAACCCTAGCTATGGAGAACCCTTGAAATTTCGGCCTAATGAAGAAGATGGACAAAAATTGGCTTTTAATTTTGTTTTTAATTCATTTTAATAACTAAATGACCAAAATACCCTTACTACTAAACTTTCCAAAAATTCCTTCCATGTCCTAAATTTGTCCATGAACTTAAAATTGGTAAAATTGCTATTTAAGACCTCCTAATTAATATTTCAAAGTAATTTCATACTAAAAACTTCTAGAATGCAAATTTTGCAACTTATTCAATTTAGTCCCTAACTTTAAATTAAACTCGTTATGCCCAAAATTTCTTCACGAATTCTTCACACAATTATGCATTCATATCATAAACCTCAAAATAATTATAAAATAATTATTTCTATCTCAGATTTGTGGTCACGAAACCACTATTCCGATTAGGCCCTAATTCGGGATATTACAACTCTCCCCCCTTTAAGGATTTTCGTCCTCGAAAATCTTACCGGTAAACAGATGTGGGTATTGATTTCTCATAGTTTCTTCGGATTCCCATGTAGCTTCTTCTACTCCATGCCTTTGCCACAACACCTTCACAAGTGCAACATTTTTATTCCTTAGTTGTTTGACCTCTCGAGCTAAAATCTTAATCGGTTCTTCTTTGTAGGTCATATCTGGTTGTAGTTCAATTTCTGTCGGTGAAACTACATGTGAAGGATCCGAACGATACCGACGTAACATAGATACGTGGAACACATCATGAATCTTCTCTAATTTAGGTGGTAATGCTAGCCGATATGCTACCGGTCCAACTTTTTCAATTACTTCATACGGCCCAACAAAACGCGGACTTAATTTGCCCTTCCGTCCAAATCTAAGGACTTTCTTCCACAGAGACACCTTTAAAAATACTTTATCACCAACTTGAAATTCAATGTCCTTTCGTTTTAGATCTGCATAAGATTTCTGTCTATCTGAAACAGCTTTCAAACAATCTCGAATTATTTTCACTTTTTCTTCAGTTTCTTTTATTAGATCAACTCCATAAATCTTATTTTCCTTGAGTTCAGTCCAATACAATGGCGTTCGACACTTACGACCATATAATGCTTCATAAGGTGCCATTTTCAAGCTCGTCTGATAACTATTATTGTAAGCAAATTCCACCAACGGTAAGTATCTTTCCCAACTTCCTTGAAATTCCAATACACAACATCTAAGCATATCTTTAAGAATCTGAATTATTCTTTCTGATTGTCCATCAGTTTGTGGATGAAAAGCAGTACTGAAATTTAACTTTGTACCTAACGCGTCTTGCAACCTTTGCCAAAACCGCGAGGTAAACCTTGGATCTCTATCTGAAATAATCGACAATGGTATTCCATGTAATCTAACAATTTCTCTAATATACAGTTCATCCAACTTGTTAAGAGAATAATCCATACGTACCGGGATAAAATGAGCCGACTTAGTTAATTTGTCAACTATTACCCAGATGGCATCTTTCTTTCCTAGAGTCAATGGCAATCCTGAAACAAAATCCATAGTAATCCGATCCCATTTCCATTCAGGAACCATAATAGGCTGAAGTAATCCCGAAGGCACTTGGTGTTCAGCTTTCACTTGTTGACAAACTAAGCACTTTGATACAAACTCGGAAATATCTCTTTTCATTCCACTCCACTAGTACATTTTCTTCAAGTCATTATACATCTTCGTACTGCCCGGATGAACCGCTAAACAACTATTATGTGCTTCATGCAAAATCTTTTGAATCAACGCATCATTTTTCGGTACACAAATCCGATTTTTAAACATCAAACAACCATCAGAACCGATTCTGAAATCTGATCCCGTATCAACTTCACACTGTTTTCTCTTGGCTAGCAAATCTTGATCATTTTTCTGAGCTTCAAAAATCTCTTGTAAAAACATCGGTATTGCTCTTAACTCTGCTAGAATCGAACCATCATCTGACACTTTCAACTGAGTGTTCATAACTCTCAAAGCAAACAACAACTTTCTGCTCAAAGCATCAGCAACCACATTCGCTTTTCCCGGATGATAATCAATAACAAGCTCGTAATCTTTCAATAATTCCAACCATCTTCGCTGTCTTAAATTCAAGTTTTTTTGTGACATCAAGTACTTAATACTTTTATGGTCGGTATATACCTGGCACTTTTCACCATACAAATAATGTCGCCAAATTTTCAAAGCAAACACCACCGCAGCCAATTCCAAATCGTGAGTAGGATAATTCCTCTCATGGGGTTTTAACTGCCTCGAAGCATATGCCACCACTTTTCCTTCTTGCATGAGCACACATCCCAAACCATTTAGAGAAGCATCACTATACACGACAAATTCTTTACCTGATTCGGGTTGTATCAACACTGGTGCTTCAGTTAATAAATTTTTCAATTCTTCGAAACTCTGTTGACATTCTTCCGTCCATTCAAATTTAACATCCTTTCAGAGTAGTCTAGTCATAGGAGCCGCAATTATAGAAAATCCATTTACAAACCGCCGATAATACCCAGCTAGCCCCAAGAAACATCTAACTTCAGTTACATTTTTCAGTGGTTTCCAATCAACAATGGCTGAAATTTTACTAGGATCAACCCGTATACCATCACCTGAAACAATATGACCCAAAAATCCAACTTCCCGTAGCCAAAATTCACTTTTACTAAACTTAGCATACAGGTGTTTATCTCTCAAAGTTTGCAAAACTATCCTCAAATGCTCAGCATGCTCTGTATCATCTTTTAAATAAATTAAAATATCATCTATAAACACCACAACAAATTTGTCCAAATATGGCCGAAATATGCGATTCATTAAATCCATAAACATAGCAAGAGCATTTGTCAACCTGAATGGCATAACTAAAAATTCATAATGACCATACCTTGTTCTAAAAGCAGTTTTAGGTACATCCGACTCCTTTACCCGTAGTTGGTAATACCCAGATCTCAAGTCAATCTTTGAAAACCATGTCGCTCCTTTTAGCTGATCAAACAAATCATCAATTCTTGGAAATGGATACTTGTTTTTGATTGTCACCTTGTTTAACTGGCGATAATCAACACACAACCTCATAGAACCATCCTTCTTTTTCACAAATAACACGGGAGCACCCCAAGGTGAAAAACTTGGTCTCACAAAACCTTTATCAGTCAACTCTTGCAACTGCGACTTTAATTCCTTCAACTCTGCTGGTGCCATTCTATACAGAGAAATCGAAATCGGAGCTGTTCCCGGTATCAAATCAATACCAAATTCTACTTCCCTGACTGGAGGCAAACCCGGCAATTCTTCTGGAAATACGTCCGCAAATTCACACACAACCGGAACTGATTCAACTTTCTTTTCAACTTCTTTTGTATTAATTACATACGCCAAATAAGCTTCATAACCCTTTCTCAGATATCTTTGAGCCGACATTGAAGAAATCACACTAGGCAATGCCTCTGATTTATCTGATTCAACCCGCAGAGTTTCACCATTTCCACACTTTAATTCTATAATCTTTTCTTTGCAATTTATTTTAGCATCATGCAATGTCAACCAATCCATACCCAAAATAACATCAAACTCATCAAATGGCAACAACATCAAGTCGGCCAGAAAGTAATTATCCCAAATCATTAAAGGACATTTCTTACATACTTTATCAACAGTCACACATTTGCCTAACGGATTCGACACTCTAATCATAAATTATGTATTCTCAACAGGTATATTCATACTAGACACCAATTTCATGCACACATATGAATGAGTAGAACCGGGATCAATCAAAGCAATAACATTAACATTATAGAGAGAAAATGTACCGGTAATCACATCAGGTGAGGAAGCATCTTCACACGCTTTAATAGCATAAGTTCTAGCCGGAGCCCTTCCTTCAGGTCTAACCGGTGCATCCCTGGCTACATTCTTACTGCTTGCTTCGCTCCCATCTTTTCTTGGATATCTTTCTCTCGAATCCATCCCACTTGTTTTTGTATTCTGAAATTTTTCTTTTTCAGCTCTCTCTGGGCAGTCTCTAATAAAATGATCCGGAGAACCACATCGAAAACATTCATTTGCTCTACACGAACCAAAATGATTTCTACCACACCGCTGGCACTCAGGTTTAACAAATCTCGAGTTCCCAACATTGGCTGCCGAAGTAGTCTGGGATTTAGGACCCACATTTTGCTTCTTATAATTCCCATATGATTGCCCAGCTGAAGCTTGGGAACGAGGATTCATATTCCTTGACTTTCTAGGTTGCTGTGAAAATGAACTACTCATCGGTCTTTTCTTCCAATTTCTAGTTTCAGCCTCTACCTTTTTCTTTTCTTTAAGTAATTCTTCCGCCTTACAAGCTCGATCAACCAATACTACCATTTCTTTTAATTCAAGAATTCCAACAAATACCTTGATGTCTTCGTTGAGCCCGTCTTCAAATCGTCGGCACATCTTGGCCTCTGTAGGAACATACTCTCTGGCATACTTACTTAATCGAACAAACTCTCTTTCATACTCTGTAACCGTCATATTACCTTGCTTCAGCTCAAGAAATTCTTTACGCTTCTGATCAATAAATCTTTCACTAATATATTTCTTCCGAAACTCTTCTTGAAAAAAATTCCCAAGTTATTTTCTCTTTCGGTACCACCGAAATCAAAGTCTTCCACCAATTATAAGCTGAATCCCTCAACAAAGATATAGCGCATTTCAAACATTCTTCAGGTGTACAAGATAATTCGTCAAATACCCGGATTGAATTTTCAAGCCAGAACTCTGCTCTCTCAGCATCATCATCAATATTTTCTTTAAATTCTTCGGCCCTTGCTTGCGAATTCTATCAACTGGAGTTCTGTGAAATTTCATCAGATCCATACCTTGAGGCATCGGGGGTACAGGTTGAGAAATTGGGGGAGGTGGGGGAGGTCGTACAATTGGGTTCGTACGAACGAACTCAGTGTACCATGCACTCATCATTTGGAGAAAGGCTTCTTGATCCCTTTCTCCTCCTCCCTGACCAACAATAGGAGGTGGATTTTCAGTCGGCGCTGCTCCTTCAGCCGGAGCTGGCGCATTACTCTCTACTTCATCTGCCACAACTGGATCGGGATCCATTTACTATAAAAAAATCATTTAAAAAAGGTCAGAAGTCGTCACACTATCACAATTTATACATATGACATGTATAGCAAAATCTGTACATACAACACGTAGTCCGAGAACCGACTAAACCTGCTCTGATAACACTAAATGTAACGCCCCCACGCCCGAGACCGTCGTCGGAGTCGAGTATGAGGTGTTACTAAGCTTAATTTGACATATTTAGAACTTTGGATTATTTATTTCTACATTCTCAGCTTTTAAGCTACTTGCATCACAGTCACAAGAAAAATCATATCTCGAGTTACGAAACTCGAAATCAAGATCCGTAAATTTTCCCTGAATCTAGACTCAAATAAATATCTACTAATTTTTTTCTAGAATTTTTGGTTGGGCCATTTAGTACAGTTTATTAGTTAAAGTTACCCCTGTTTCAGGACTTGACTGGTCTGACCTCTGTTTACTACGAACCACATTTCTCTCTGTAAAAAAATTCATATGAATATGAGGTTTATTTCTCCTGAAACTAGACTCAATAAGGATTCTGAGAATATAAAATACACTACCTAATTATATCTTTACAATTTATGGTGAATTTCTAAAGTTGGAACAGGGGATTCAGAAACTGCTATGACCCTGTTTCACTAAAATTCTAATATCTTATAACATATAATTCCTTTTCTTGTTTCATTTATTTCATGTGAAACTAGACATAATAAGCTTCAATTTGATATGTATTCCATCCCAAATTCAATTTCTATGATTTTTAGTAAATTTTCAAACTCACGTCAGTGTTGCTGCAGTATCCTGTTTATGGCAAATTTCATCCCTTTTGATGAGTTTTTATACACTAAGTATCTTATTAATTTCCTTATCATCAAACATAATCTAAACTAACCATTTTCATAATTTATCATTATAAAACATTTCCTCAACCATTCCATTACCATACCATAAGATCATTTACACAAAATAGATATATTGCTATACATGCCATACTTAAATTTACAAGCCTTTACCAAAAGTCTTCCGGATAGTGTGACTGAGCCTTCGACCTATCCCGACTCCTGAACTGGCTTGGCCAAAACTACAATGAGTAAGAAGGAGGGAGTAAGCATAAATGCTTAGTAAGTTCATATGCAAATAATAAGTAACATAACCAACAGTCATACCAATCAACATTAGCATGCATCACTAAAACACATGTCACATTTCTAATCATTTTTCATCATCTTATTACCTTATCGTGGTTGTATCAATACTCAACCCGAGGGTTAAATACATACCTGTTCAAAATATCCATTTCACATCACTTACCAATACGTCTCTTTACATCTCAAATATTCCTCCATTTGAGTAGAACTTTACCCGTTGAACACATCGGAATATAATTCGGATACATGGATAACTTGCACATAAGTGCCATATATGCAATCAAGTAATCATGTAACCCGCCCATAAGCGAACTCGGACTCAACTCAATGAGCTCGGGCGTTCACATCCATAAGTGAACTCGGACTCAACTCAACGAGTTCGGATGCCTAGTTACATCTCACGAACTCGGACTCAACTCAACGAGTTCGGACATTCGCATCCATAAGTGAACTCGGACTCAACTCACCGAGTTCGGATGCTCAACCATCCTAGTGACATGTCACTTGTATCCTAATCTATTCCTATGGTTCAAACGAGCTTTTTCCTCGAACACTTATCCTTGCCGTCTTCCGTAGAATGCTGAAATCAATACTCGGTAACAATTATATTTAACAAGTAGCTCACATAATTTGCATATTATTTGAAATTAACCACAAAGCATACATTTCATAATAAAATTCAGCATAACATATAATTAACATCAATAACTTAAAAATAACAATTATGCTACTTTATTTACACATGAACTTACCTTGGTACCAAAATACAAGGATTTTGCAATCTAGTCCACAATCTTTTCTTTTCCTCGATTGAGGTCGATTCCACGTCTTTCTTGATCTAAAATAACACATTTAGCTTATTTAATACTCACATTATCAAATTAATCCTTAACTCAAAATTTGGCAAAATTACAATTTTACCCCTAAACTTTTGCATATTTACATTTTTGCCCCTAGGCTCGGGATTAAACTTTATTCCTTATTCTTATGTTTTACAACATGGTGATCACTTTTCTCTTCTATGGAAACATCAAATTCTCACTCTAACATGTACTTGTGACTATTAGGTATTTTTACCGATTAAGCCCTTTTACTCGTTTTTGCTTAAAATCGAGTAGTACAAGTTGTCTAACATAATTTAAAACCCCATATTCTATCATTAAACATCAAAATACACAAATTTCACCTATGGGTATTTTTCCAAATATAAACCCTAGGTTGAATTATTGCTAACATAAGCTTAATCGAGCTACCGGGATTCCAAAAACATAAAGAACATTAAAAACGGGGCTTGGAATCACTTACTATGGAGCTTGGAAGCTTGAAACAAACCCTAGCTATGGGGAACCCTTGAAATTTCGGCCTAATGAAGAAGATGGACAAAAATTGGCTTTTAATTTTGTTTTTAATTCATTTTAATAACTAAATGACCAAAATACCCTTACTACTAAACTTTCCAAAAATTCCTTCCATGTCCTAATTTTGTCTGTAACACCCCGAACCCGAAACCGACACCGGAGTCGAACACGAGGTGTTAACTGACTTTAACCCCTTACAAAATTTATTTTCCAGACACTGCCCAATCTTTGTACTAGTCGTTTTAAAAATCATATCTTGAGTTTCGTAACTCAAAAATCAGTTTCGTAATTTTTCCCAGAAACTAGACTCATGTGCCCATCTATGTATTTTTTTCTAGAATTTTTGGTTGGGCCAATTAGTACAGTTTATTAGTCAAAGTCTCCCATGTTGCAGGGATCGACTACACTGACCTTTGCCCATTACGACTTGGATATCTCCCTACACGGGGCTTCAATACTGATGCCGTTTGTTTCTATGAAAACTAGACTCAGAGAGGAATCTGTACATATATGGTACGACCCCTAATTATCTCTGGTTAATTTGTAATGAATTTCCAAAGTCGGAGCAGGGAATCCAGAAACCGTTCTGGCCCTGTCCCACTATAATCTGATTATCTCTTAATATACTGCTCATATGATCTTTTCGTTACTTCCTCATGAAAGCAGACTCATCGAGCTTCGATTACATAATTTATTCATCAATTAATTCCACTCCTACTATTTTTAGTGATTTTTCAATCTCATGACACTGCTGCTGCCAGCATCTGTTACGAAAGTAACTAGGTCCATCTCATGCCTACCCTTGATCCAACTCAATCGAACATTCGTGCCATTTTCGCATGGCTTAAAGTTTACATGCCAAAATTCAAACACAACGCAATAGCTTATACATGCCAAAATGTTCTTCTAAGCCAACTAAGAAGAAAATACCAAAACTTGCTATCCGGTGTGATGACTTCGATGACGGCCTGACCCCGCAAAAATAGATGAGTCCAAGCAACCTATAATGGGTGACAAGGAAACACCGAGTGAGCTTATAACTCAGTAAGTCAAAAGCAATGCACTACCATCCATCAATAACATTATCACAAGAGGAAACAAAATGGAACGAGACAATTTACTCCATCCATACCGAACCATACCATAGTTCCTCCAACCTATCGATTCAATTTCATACCAATTTATGCATTCACAATCCACATACTCATCAATAGGATATTCGAGGCATTTTCATAAATCATTTTATTTTCGTTACAAACATACAACTAAACGGCCTTTCACCCATTCTACGATAAATTTTATGTACGTGACTTCAAGTATATTTGTCACATAGGTTCAACTTACCGAGCTCAACACCAAGTATAAGCATAGCACCTATTAGCCATGTACTCAAGACACTTACCCGATCCGCTGTCCGCGATCGACTCAATAGTGTCGCACACATAGTGTCCATAATGATTCACGAATGTATATTGAGCCCGCACACTCAGTGCTATATAATCAACTCGCACACTTAGTGCTACGTAATCAAATCGCACACTTAGTGCTACATAGTCAAACTCGCACACTTAGTGCCGCATGGTCAATTCGCACACTTAGTGCATCATATTCATTTCGCACACTTAGTGCAACATAGTCATATCGCACACTTAGTGCTATACAATTTAATCCCGCGCACTTAGCGCCAATCTCATGGTCATAAATGGTTATCCCGCACGTTTAGTGCCGAGATCAACAACTCAGTACATCTTACCTCTTTTCTTTTCATTCAACAATTTCATCATCATATACGTACATGCATATATATATGTATATTTATTCATTCCATTCAGCATCAATACATAAACATTATGACCATTTGAAATAACACCAACTACATGCTTAATGACTTACCTCGTGTTGGGTAAGACGGTTCCAACTCGGCTACTCGATAACCTTTTCTTTGCCTTTGCTCGATTCACCTCCTTTAACTCCTTGAGCTAAATCAATAATTTAACTAGTTTAACCACCTTGCTAAATATTTACAATCCAATTTCACATGTATATGTATGTTAGTATATTCGGCTAATAACCTCATGCAACTACCAAAGCCGAATCAACTAAATATACTTATGAATATATATATATCATCATCGAAATCACCTAAGCTTAGACATCAATTTTTAATTCCAAGCAAGTTGCCGAATGCAACCTTACTAAATTTTCATGGATTCAAGTCATGGATTCAATATACCATTACCATGGAATCAACAACCAAAAATTCATAGACAATTTAGGAAAATCACATTACAAATCTCAAATTCAAACAAAGACCATGGCCGAAATGCACATATAACCACATAACAAAAATATTGAACCTTTGGTTGCCTAACTAGCTTAACATCCATCAAATTTTAAATCAAGAAACTCACCTCATCTATAATCAACCCTCAATACCCTAAAGCATCAAAAACGACATCAAAGAAATACAACCATCCATGGCCGAATGTCATCTTCTTAACTTTACAAAAAAAAAACATTTGCCATGAGCTAGCTTCTATACTTGATGGCCACTCAAAATATACAAAGATTTTCAATGATAGAGCATTAACATACCTTAATCCACTTAAAGGACCACCTTGGCCGAATCTTGCTTCCTCTTCTTCCTCTAGTTAGAACAATTGCAAAAGAAAGAAAACATGAACACTCCTTCTTCCCTCCTTATTAAGCATTCAAACTCCCTCATTTTCATGCCACAACATCAAACACTCCTCCTAGGCACAAGCAATGGCCGAATTCTTTCCAAGTTTTTTTTTCCCTTCTTTTTCTTGGTTTTTCGGCTAGGAGATGGCAAGTATGACACCCATTTTTTTTTGTTCCCTTTCCTATTATTATCCCCATCATTTGTTCACCAAAAGAAAACATATTAAATTAGAATGAGTGGAGCATCATCACTCCTTGGCCGGCCACCATGAATTTTATGGGCAATTTGACATGCAAAGCCTTGCTTCCTCACCCTATTATTAATTAATCCTTATAATTCATCTATCATCTTTTCTAACTTCGTCAACTAGGTCCTTTTTGAATTAATTCACAATCCTAATGCTAATATTAAGCATTTAATTTCTCGTATATTCACTGTCACACAACAATTTATGCAATTAAAACACGAAAATAAATTTTTGGCTCGGTAATGTGGTCTCGAAACCACATTCCGACCAGGGTCTAATTTGGGTTGTCACATTGTCCATGAACTTAAAATTGGTAAAATTTCTATTTAAGACCTTCTAATTAATATTTCAAAGTAATTTCATACTAAAAACTTCTAGAATGCAAATTTTGCAACTTATTCAATTTAGTCCCTAACTTTAAATTAAACTCGTTATGCCCAAAATTTCTTCACGAAATCTTCACACAATTATGCATTCATATCATAAACCTCAAAATAATTATAAAATAATTATTTCTATCTCGGATTTGTGGTCACAAAACCACTATTCCAATTAGGCCCTAATTCGGGATATTACAACTCGCCCAACTTAAAGAAACTTGAACCATCTCTCTCGAGCTCCAAGATTTTCCTTGGAAGTTGAATAAATTGCGATTCTTCCAAAGGCGCTAAATAAGGAGGCCAAAAAGACAAGCCACACTGGATCCATCTTCGTGAACCATGCCATTATCCTACAAGTTAGCAAGAAGCCAATCTTGTAAATTATTAGAAAAGAAATTCGATAAACGATTACCTGAGACAAGTTGGTTCTAGACATCCCTAGCAACAGCGCAATCTTTCAAAATATGTAAAACGTCTCCTGAATGAAAACCACAAATGGGACATGCGGGGTCAGTTGCTAAACCCCATCTAACCCATTCCATATTACTAAGGAGCCTTCCTTGTAGAGTAGTCCAAATGAAAAATCGAACTTGTTGAGGACTTGGTAGCTTCCAAACACTCTTCCAATTTTCATCTTTTGGTTTCCAATTGTCTCAGCTTGACTTATTTTAAAATTTTATATTGGAAAAAAAATAAAATGCTAAATTTAGATTTTTTGTAAATTTAAATATTCGATATTAATATTGATAATAAATGAACAGATTAATGGATTCAAATTTTATAAAAATTAAAAAGATTCAACTTTTATTAATTCGAAGAATAGATGAAATCTAAAATATCGTTATAATGTTTTCCACCCAAATATCCTTATGGTGTTCTAAAAGAAAATTTATGAAATGTATATAAAGCCAAGTGAAGATGTAAAAGGAAAATATTTTTTCATACACATTTCGAAGGAACACTGAAATATTCCAGCAATTATCTAAACCCAGATTTAATCTGGTCAAAAGCTGTGGCTACGAAATAGTTAATCTTTTCTCTATATTTGTTTGTGTAACATCTCAAATTCGACCTAAATGTTTTAACCAAAATTTGAAAGTTAGATTAATTTCTCGAAAATCTAAATTGTTGCTTTCTAAAACTTCCATTGTTTTTTTTAAAAGTAAATTCCGAAAACCTCATTTACACTTACTAGCTGCAAAAACAAAAATTTATACAATAAAGGTATCTTTAAAATATTTACTTTTTACTACTAAGTTGAAATAAGAGATATACCATTAGCTCGCTTATTTTTTTAGAAAAATCGATTTCTCACTATGTTTTGCAGCGAAAAAGTCCTTTATCTTGTTTAATTTTAAAAATAGAACATTTTTTTAATTAACATCAATCATGTAGAATATTTAAACTAATTAACTAAAAAAAACTCTACAAACCCAAAACTAATGTAAAAGTCCGAAAATTAGCCCGACAATTCATAAGTTTTAATTAATAATTATTTAAAATAATCTTATGTGAGAAAATCAATCCGAGCTCCCGAACGTCGCCCAATCCTAAGTCCTTGGATACTTAAAATGTTAAGCAAATAGGGTAAGCTAAAAAGCTCAGTGTTTGTCTTGGCCCACAAACAAAAATCTTATTCAGAATCATGCACATATGCACATATAAGAACAAACAGATCAAATGTTATAACATGCTTAGCATAGCAAAGTTATACAAAATAATCCTACCTCCATCTATTAGACACTAACTTCGTCCATCCAATCACACAAATCAGGGCTACTAGTGTCATGGGGATAGAATTTTGCTCTCGCAATCCATGCCGGCTTAGGTGATTCTATCATTTCAAACATGTCTAAGTCAGCCTAACCACCAAACAATCAATGATTCACAAAGAATTCCTCCAAAGCTCCAATTTATATAGCGAAAGCAACATAAATCAAAAGAAGCCCAAAAGAACAGAATAGCAACAAAAAACAATGCACGAGAGGTATTTGAGTAAATGCTATCACTTTAGTATTCACAACTAAAGAATGAAATACAATGGATGATTTAAAAGTGAGGGGGAGACTCTCTATTTATAGTTGAGCTCCCCCCAAAACTAACAGTTTAGATCAAGTTACATAGACGAATGAGATCAGTTTATCCTTACAATTAAGGGATTTACAAGATTTACATAATTAAATCATATCTAATCTTACAAGATATTATTCTATTCAATCTTTTAAAATTAGTTTCCCTATTTACCAAGATAGTCTAATGTTTCATATCTGCATCATTAGGCCACCCAGGCTTCAATTGGACAGGCTTTACCAATAGCTTTTTGAATCGGGCTAGCTCTCGTAGGTCAAATAAGCCCCATCTAATTGATAGACCACCTTAGGATGCATTTTGTGCAATAGTCACGGGCTTTAAGCTGTGACCCGTGACACTGTAACCCATCCATCCATCACACCAAGTTGTGGCCGTATGCCACTCAAATGATATGCAGTTGTGCTACGAGATATATTGCGAAAATACTACTAGAATTATGTAATGTAGTTAAACTGCCAAAATCAGACTTCCTCCATCACATAACCATATCCCACCCCAATACATGCACAAGCCATATTATATGTGTTCATATATATATAATCATAACAAATCAGAATTATGCCAAATATGCATAAGGGATAACAGAACAAAAGTGCCTTAATTAGCTTACTCAGAGCTTTCCTTATCAGAATCATACTTAGGCTGACACATAGACTCATAGATTTACGAATTACATGACCAAACATGCTTATAGAATATTTTTACATAATGTTTTTTTACATATTAGTGTCCTAAACTTAACAAATCTCTTACATTCGGCCCGAAAATAACCCAATTTAACAGTACAAAATGGCCCACACGACCTACCTGACCAATGAGCCACACAAGTGTGTGGCATCGACTGTCACCTTCAATTTTTCATAAAATTTCCAATTCTGCACAAATTTTTCCGAAATTTTACGGGTTAGTACACACACTTGATTGCTAACGGAAGATCAACACTACCACATCTAGTCGAGTTATGCATACGACAACAAAACCAAAACCATTAGCAAGAAACCAATTTTGAATCTAGACATTCAACACTTGTTTACTTAACAAAACCATCCCTTAAACTTGGGCATTCAAATGCTTACCTAAAAAAGCAATAGTTCCTTTAAACATTCAATTCGCTAGATGAGTGTTTGTCACAATATTTTCACCTACAGAAACACAAAAACAATTAGACCACTTCAATTGACCAACCAATAACACCACTTACCAACCATGGGAAAAATGTCAAAATAGAAACATCAAATGGAGTACAATTGTATTTACTGAGAAACATAACACTATAACTCCACAACCCAATCACACATTGTCCTCATGAAAAACACATGATAGAACGTAAAATAAGAGAATAACACAAATTAAAGAGACAACAACAATAAGCAAGGCTATTAAAGAATAGAATAATTAAGAAGGAAGAATTTGAGATAAGAGAAGAAGCAGTGAATAAAAGCAAAATGATAGTAGGAAATTTTCCTTTAGCAGCAATAGTAAACAAAACAAAAAGAAAGAGAATGGAGAGAGTGGGGCAAACAAGGGAGATAATTTAGGGATAATTCCTATTTTTTTTTAAAAAAGTATTAACTAAATCCAATCTGATTCCTTGATATCCTATCATATTGCTAGGAGTGAAAAAGCTAAGGCTTTATCACTAAACCAACAGACTCATTCTTGCCAACAAACTAATGAAAATTATAGATAACCTATACGTGACTAGGTACGAGTAGGGATAAAAGTAATAAAAAATTCAAAAGAATGGAACTGAACATGGAACCTCAACATACAATCAAATACTTATCCACTACACCAAATTACATCACTTGACATAAACAATTACCCAAAAATTAAAGAATTTTGGGGCATTACAATTTTTGTTAGACTAAATAATTGTAAAGCAAAGATTAAAACTGTTGGACATGCTTTATGCTTCGTGGGAATAACCCCCATGTTTGCTTCCATCCCCACATTTTGCTCCATTTTCACTTTGTATGTGTGGTAGTGGGACATGTTGTGGTGATTTTTTTATGAGGAACCACCACTATAAATATCTCCAAGCATAAATAAAACAAAACACAGTTCCATCTAGTGAGGTTTTCGAGTACTTAGAAGACTTTAGCAATTTTCGTGCTTTCATATAGCTAAATTCGACATTCTTATCAGTTGTTTCACGCGCTTGACAGTGGTGTTACAATATATGGATTTTGACATTTGGTTCTGGCAATGGCCGAAGGTATTTATGTTCGATCTTTTCTGCTGCACTTTAACATTTAAACGGTAATTTATGCTTACATTTGGTATTCGAGCATGATTAATCTCTGCCTTGTCTGATTTTAAAAGTTTGTAAATTTTCTCAAAATAAAGATGCCATATTTCTTTGAATTATTTTTAAAAAAAATTTAAGAATTTTTATTGCAAACTTTAGTACAAAATTGTTGGATTTTATTAAAGTAAAATTTCTAAAATTAATTATGTTATAAATAATTTAGTCAACAATTTTAGAAATTTGTTGTTTGAATATTTTTTATCTGCCTGAAGTAAATGTTTATATGTGAATTATATGGTTATTAGTTACATACATTTTTTAGGTGCATAAAATTTTTTAAACTTATTCCATAAGTTATTTAGTAATAAAACTTTAGAATATATGTCTAGGGATCCACATAGTTTTATTTAATTAGAGAATTAGCCACAACAAATTTAATTAAATGAAATTATTTATTATAGTAAGGATCTCATAAGGTTTATGGACATTAGATGTTGCATAATAGCTTAGCAACAATCTTGAATAAAGTTTAAGGATTAATATCTAGCTAAGTGGTTTTCATAATTTTATTTGGTTAAAGACTAGTGACAACATCTTTAGTTAAATAAAATTATTAAAGTTAAAAATCGCATACGAAAATCATATGTATTAAATCTCATTGCATATTTTATTAAGATAAAATTATTAAATGATTTTTCATAGTTACCCACATGAATTATGAATATGAATTTAATATTTTTATCTAAAGGATAGTAAATAATTCTATCATAAAATGAATCTAATTGAATTAAAAATTTAGCCCACATGCAATTTTTACGTCACTAGATTCATTATTTACATAATTTACATTGGTAAATTGATGGTAAGCTAAGTTTTTGTGTTTAATATACTTATTTTTGGTCAAATTTTGAATAGAATGCTACTAAACTTGTGATTTCTTATTTAAATTTTATCATGACGATATTAGATTGCCGAAGTTCAAAAAACAAACAAATAGGGCTAAATTGGAACAAAAAGCAAGAACATGGGACAAATTGAAAAATTGCAGAATTGGTGGCAAATAAAATTATCAGATTTTCATTTTGTCAACTTCTATAATTAGAAATATATATATTTTTGTTGGTTGTTAAACATAATTTTAGGAGGAAATCACGCTAAAATTAGCTTTTGAGAGGTGTATAAAAAGCCTTGTAATTGTGGCTTGGGAACACAGACTGAAGACTTGAATTCAAAACAATTTTTCCTTTCTTATGTCTATAGCTTGTCAAGCATTTTGTGATTTCATTTCTTTTTTTTTCTTATTTTGGTACAATTTTTCTTTAAGTCCCCTCCCTTTTTCAACTATCATCATTACATTAAAAGTCATTCTCATAATCCAACAAAGCATGATTAGTCTCTTGCTCAACTAATCCCCATTTAGCTTTAGACCGGTCATCATTCCAATCGAGAATCATGAGAAATGAATATGCACTAAAACCTTACAACACTGTATTCATTATCTCTCCAGAATATGGGGTAATCCCATTCGTCCCTTAAAGTTAATCCAATTTCAACTCAAAGTGCACATTGGGAGGGAGTTGTTTTGGCATACAATTGAGAAAGCAAGTTGGTCGTCTACTGTATTCGAGTTCCCGCGAACAAATTGGCATGTCTAGTTGGAAAAAGCTAGTTGGATACTATTACGGGAGATAGTGATTGAATTTAGATGAACCACACGGTTGATATTGTTAATTCGAGTTGGGCTCTTTTAGAAAGCAAGGTTGTCGAGATATTAAACTGCGGACATGTGTTACATGATTAAAAAATTGGTAAGGGTTGGTTTGTAGGTCGTATTAGAACCAACTACACAAGGAAGAGTTAGCGGTTGAAGTGTCTTTGATTGCTATAACTGTCCTATCATTTAGAAGAAAAAATTCACTTTCAAGGATCGGTTTGATTTTGGAGTGTACTAAGGCTAAGGCTAAGCATTCACATATTTGATTTACTAATTTAATTTAAATTGATTAATTTTATTTTGCAATTATCATTCTATTATAATTTCATTTGATTTTATACTTGTTTTTCCTTTATCAACTAAAATCCCCTTTTATTTACTTTTCAGCTATGCACGTACAGGTCGTTGGTACAAATAGTTACCTAGACTTAGGAATTTGGTCATGTAAATAGGAAAATTAATAGTCTCAGTCCCTGTGGGATCAACCTTACTTCTCTATAATACAATTTAATTCAGTTAGAGCGTAGGAAATTATATTTAGTGGTTTCGACACCCATCAAATTTTGGTGCCACTGCCAGGAACTTGAAAAATAATTATAATTTTCAGTTCTTTTACTTATGACCAGGTTAAAATTGGGGACCTTAGAATTTGAATCGAAAATTGAAAAGTTAGCTCAATCACTGTGAAGAGAAGCTATTCAACGCGGAAAACAATCGTAAGTGAGAGAATCTGATATGAAACACTGTCTTACATAGAGGATATTTAGACACACTCAGTGAACCAAAAAAAAATGGCAAATCAAACCATTCGACAACTCGCTCTGCACCAGATGAGCAATAGTCGCTATGCATAACTTATCCTGTAACACCCCAAACCCGGCCTAAACATTATAGCTGGATCTAGCGATGTCACATGATAGGGTGTTTGAAAACCGTGTCGTCGCGATAAAACTATTTCTATTGAATTACTTATCTTAATATCTTATTAGTTCCAAAATCGTGTTAGTCATTTAGTCAATAGTTTAAAAAAGTTATTTGTTACAGAAGCTTTTAAAACAGTTTAAACAATCGGGCGTTTCTGAAAATCATTTGTTTCTTTTGAAAATCGAGGTTTCCTACTACTAGCAGTTGTAATCCATAAGGTAAAGATAATTAAAACCCAAAACCAAACCAAAGTCCGAAAGTCCAATTACAACCCAAAAATTTAACATGTAAAAATAGACTAAAAATAAAACCAATAATCATAAATTAAAACCATGATAGTCCAGAACTGTGGTCACCATCGAGTCCTCCATTGCACCGATCTATCTAGGTCTGGGGATTACCTGTGTACATTAATCAGAGAGGGGTGAGTTTTCGTAAACTCAGTGTGTAATCTCGCAGAAAACAACAAACAATCAGTAATCACAGTGCACAGTCAAACAGTCTTGGGCCTAAGCCCCTTTCAATATCAGTAATGGTTTGGGCCTTAGCCCATCTCAGTATCAGTATCAGTCATGTAGTTTTCAGTAACAAAGTCCTACCCAACCAGCATCTACACACCATCTCCGTCCAACCCTACACTCTATGTGATAATTAAATCAACCCACCCATCCCTACACTCTAGATAGTACCGAATACGGCACAAAATAGTAAATTGCAGCTGAGCTGCCAGTATATTAGGCTTAAAAGCCTTTCAGTACACTTCCTCTAAATAATATCAACCCAACCCAATGCAATGCAACATACAATGAAATGTCATGCTATCACAGGTTTGTCAGATGCACATTTAGTTCAGTATACATGCTTGTATATAACATGCTCAGTACATAAGTCACACAATCAATATCACACAGTTAAGGGTCTAAGTAGTGCTTACCGGCCCAACAGAAGGTTCACAGTCGACTTGGGCGACTCGTGCAATCTTAATAGTCATTTCAGTAAAAATGGGTTCACACGCCTTTGTGGCCTGCCCGTGTGAGCCCTCACGCCCGTGTGGCCCACACGGCCCAAATTGGTCTTGGTTGTGACGGCCTAGCCTCGTCTATCACACGACCATGTTAGGGCACACAGCCTACCACACGGGCAACCACATGCTTGGGTGGTGTTGAATTGAGGTTTTCGACTTTTGCCGAAACCTCATTTTTTATGCAATCGAGTAACACCTGTATCGTTTTTTATGTCTAATCACTCACGAGCAGGTCCAGTACCTAAAATCAACAAATCAAAGCCCCAATTTCAGTAACATAACCGAGACTTAAACGGTATTGTATCTAGATGTTCATCCATCACTATCGAAACCCTTACCTTCGATCAAAACGAGGAATCCACGCACTCAACTCGTCGATTGGGAATGATTTTCAGTCCTTTGATTAACTCTTAAACACCAAAAAGGAACCCCTCTTAGAAAGCAACCAAAAACGTTAAGACTAGAAAGAACCAAAACTTACCGATATCGTGCAAAAGTCGAATTAACGAGCAACAGAAAATTTAGAAGTAGAAGGGGAATCAAACAAGAAAATCGGTAGCAAAGAATGAAAGAGGCGACAACAAAAAGAAGAGTGGAAGAGAGAATGTGTGCCTTCAATCGCTGATTAGAATGGAGAGTAAAGGAAAAATTGAATAAAGAGGGCGGAAAAAGAACTTAAAATTAGGCAGAGAATAGAGAAGAGAAAGAAAAAAAATGAAAAAGGAGAAGTGGAGAAGAAGATGATCAATTTTTTATTTTTTTTATTTTTGCAGAGAGAATTCTTGGGAAACTATTTTACTTAAATCCCACTACCTACCCTATCTTAATCCCTTAATTTTCTCCGTCAACTTCCACTACACATCCACCACTCAGAATCCCAGTTTAGCACAACTTTGGCCAAACTTTAAGTAAAAATACTACTCTTTGCCATCGCAGAAAATCAAACACAAGACCTCCAACACACCAACACTCCACTTAACCACTAGACTAGTTGGCCCATTCTGATATGGTTTTACAAATAATTAAATAAAAGCCTACTGAACAGATGCTTAACTTAGAAAAAAATTCAAAATTTTTGTGTCACACACACCCAGAACACTTAACCACTGAAGTAGATATAGATTTGTGTCAAATTTTACAAGAACAAAAATAAGAAATTTGGGGCATCACATATCCGACGGGAGAGACACCATTTGAGTTAAAATTGGGCTTAATTCATCTATTGCCCATTTTTTGAGGTTTGCAAAATGAGAATCCCAACATTCATCTTATGAAGTTGCATATGGTTTGCTTAAGCATGAAACCTCAGGGAGCAACTGAAGATTAAATTAACTTCGAGATTTTCTTTTCTCGTTAACCGACTCTACTAAAGAGTGGTTTTCTTATTTACCTCCAAGATTAATTAATATATGATCTGATATGTCTCATTTGTTTCTTAATTGGTTCTTTCTAGCAATTTGAGCAGCTGAATTAAGGAGAAATATTGTCAGAATATGACAAAAGGAGACTAAGTACTTTATGACTAATGGGAGCAATACAAGAAGTTGTATGCAAGTTGCCCACCACATGGCCTAACTTAAAAATCACTTATTCAATATTTCTATGAGGGGTTACTCCCTATGGAAATGAGGATGATTGATGTCGCTAGTGGAGGGGCACTTGTTAACATGACTCCTTAAAGAGCAAGGTAATTGATTTTAACCATGGCTGTGAATTCCCAACAATTCTGACCAACTACAGAACCAAGTAGACGGGTTCATTGGTAAGTACTCCATCATTGGAAGATAAAATTGACAAGTTCACTAATGTAGTTCAAAATTTATTTGCAAGAAAAGGGGTGTTGGAAAATTGTATATCCAAAAGGGGTGTTGGAAAATGTCCTCATAAGAGTAAATGAACTAATCTTTCCTATAGATTTTTGCATCGTTGACAAGAAGGATGACAACTCGATAAATTCTTTCAATATTTTACTCCGAAGACCATTTTTAAACGCCGCGCAAACGAAAATTGATGTTCAAAGTGGAACACTAACTATAAAATTTGATGGTAAAGTGTCAAGTTTAATGTTTATGAAGATATGGGTCACCTAATGCAATAAAAAATGTCTCTAGCATTGATATAATTGAGCCATTGAAAAACTTACATTTTGAAAATGATAAATTACAAATTGTGCTTTGTAGAGTGTAGATCTCGATGTTATGGGAAAACAAGAAAAATTGTTTATAATAAAAAAAAACAATACGTGAAGTAGTCATTCACTTAGAGGCACCATAGTTTCCCAAAAGTCTAGGATTAATTTTTGAATTGTCTCATTCACAAACTAAACTCTTGCTGTTCGCTTTGCAAGATCGAGAGTTAGAGCTCAAACCATTTCCAGAACATTTAAGGATTCCGATAAAGGAAAAGGCAAGCCAGAATAGAGAAGCTCAAAGACAACTCAACTCACTAATGATGGAGGACAGAAAAAAGGAAATTCAGAAATTGCAAGACACTAGGAGGATATACCTAGTTTTAGACAGTAATTAGGTTAGCCTAGTTCATGTAATACCTAAGTAAACTGGCATGATTGCAATTAAAAATTCAGTAGGAGAATATCAAAAATTACACATTCAAGAGCTTGAAGGAATTTGGCATGATGAATATTAAAATGCTCGAATTTATAAAGACAAAATCAATGTGTTTCATGATCAAAAGATATCTCGTAAACAATTTTTAGTAGGACAAAAAATGTTACTTTATGATCCCACACTAAGGATCTTTATAGGTAAACTTCGAGCCAAGTGGTTAGGTCCTTTCATTATTACTCAATTGTTTCCTCATGGTGTAGTCGAAATTAAGAGCAAGGAATCCAGAAAATGCTTCAATGTCAACAGGCAAAGGTTGAAACTTTGTTATGAAAACTTCTAAGTGTACGTGGTGGAAGAGTTAATTCTCGAGGAGCCAAATGGATACAATTTTCAAGTCGTTGAGCTAATGACATTAAATAAAAATGCTTTTTGGGAGACAACCCAGGACTACCAAATTGAATTGGTCAACCAGGACTACCAAATTGAATTGGTCAACCACCCTCTGCCAAATTAAACATAAATGGGAAGTACACTTGACCCTTCTTATTCTTATTCTTTTAAAATTGCACATTGTTGGTAATGTGGGCTAAGTATTGGGGTTCATAGGACATATTACTTGCTCTTTATTGCATGTGTTAATTCTTATAGTGAGATTATTCCTTAATTTATTTTGAAATTGAATCTTCAATTCCTGTGCTTAGTTAATTCAAATGATAGGGTAATTCATGAATAATTTCTTATTGCTTAATTTGATTGACAAGTGTTTTGTAGAATTGAAAATATTGTGGCTAAGTCAACATTCCATGGAAATTGTAAGTTCTTTAAACTTGTTTAATAAAAGTACTCGAGTCCCATTTAAGTAATGTAACACCCCTTACCCTTACCCTTACCCGAGACCAGGACAAGGTACAGGGCATTACTGTGCATGAACACGACATTTTCGAAAAAATTCGAGTTATAAAATTTCATTCCAAATTAAAATCAATCAATCATATTCATAATATCCCTATTATGGACCTACGAGGCCCAAAACATACATTGAGAATGGCCCGGGACTAAACTGAGAACTTAAGAAAGTTTTTGGAAAATTTCCTAGGTTAAGCCTCACATGCTCGTGTCCGTTACCCATGTGGAATTAATTGAATTTATTTCTTATTTCTAACCTATTTTCGGGTTGGGCTTTCAGTCGTTCAGCGGCCCCCTAAGGGTTTTCACACGGCTTAAACATGCCCGTGTTGTCGCCCGTGCACAAAAACTCGAGCATTCTATTTATGACGTCATCATGCATTTAGGGATACACGGGCAGGACACAAGCTCGTGTGTTAGGCCGTGTCCTCCACACGGTTGAGACACACGGCCGTGTCTCTACCCGTGTGTTTGCTACCATGTAATCTGACCTAAAAATTTTAGGTGCAGGGGACACACGGCCATACCACTCGCCTATGGGGATAACCGTGTGTCATACACGGCCTAGAAAAACGCCCGTGTGTCTATCCGTGTGGACCTTTTTGGAGGTTACAAATCTAAGCCAATAGTCACCCTCAATAACCACTCATATTCGTGAACCTCTATGATGTTTAACATGGCCTAAATATGCCCAAGTACTACCATAAATGATCTATTGCATGTTAACCTCATCTCATCAATTATGTACATGCTAATTTATCCTCTTTGTATTAGGATTTACATCTCATTCAAAAACACATTTAGATTTGGCTCATTATTATAACTCATTGCCAATTATGACCTTACCATCGCAAGTGTTCTATTTATAATATACCACATTTAATCATCACAAGAACATTTAGCCATAAAAAGCACAATAAGTAGGTCATAGCCTATATCAAAATGGGCCATGTCTTATGGCCATATACAAAAGAATAAGTTTAATATTTAAGCCTTTACATAGGCCAACCAATGACACATATCACAAAATAACCAAAACCTATACCTGCCATTGAAACAAAATAAAGTATCTATATACCAAAGCAAAACAAGTTGATAGTGTTGACAGTGCTCCAATCATCTTCCAATCTCCACGAGTCCACAAGCTCTATAAAATAGGGAAAAGAGAGGGGGTAAGCATTAACATGCTTAGTAAGTCCGGATAACGGGAAAGTAAACTTACCGGGTATTTAGCGTGCAATCATATAAGACATTTAGGCCAAACATTCTTAGTAAATTTCCTATCACATGTACTCAACCATCAAGTTAGTCTCATGCCAGTACAATGTAGCATCCTTCATAAATGAGCTCATCAATTCAAACATGTCTATTCCCATTTAAATTTTTAATCCCGTCAAATTTCTTAGAATCACGATGGATATCTCATTCACCATCAAATCATGCAAGTGATCCTTGAAATACGCACTCCCGTGAATCTCACTTTTATGGCAGGATTACCAATCCAGGCTAAATCCCCCACAATCTAACTCACAGAGTAATGTCGAGATTACCAGTCCAGGCTAAATCCCCTACAATGACATATACTCCTACGAGTTCAGGTCTGAATTACCAATCCAGACTAAATTTAGATCCTATTCGGATTACCCGTCTGAGCTAAATCCATCAAAGCACACATATTATTCGGGATGCTAGATCACTATAGGATCACCCGTCCAGGCTAGATCCTTTATACCATTATTTCGTTTTTGAGTAATCCATCAGACATCCCTTTTTATTCAACCGGGACATTTTATCATAACATTAATATTTCATGCATTATCATACAATAAATATTAATATTATAATTCATACATGTACATACATCTTTAATGCATTTTAAAGATAATTTACAATTGAGTTACACGAACTTACCTGGTAATTGCTTAGGTTTCGTATTTCAGTTATTTCGAAACCTTTCGTTTTCCTTGATAGATCTCTGAAATCAGTTCCTCGGGGTTTATATCATTAAAAATAAATTATTAATACCTCATGTTATTTATTTCAGACCTAAAATTCACCCCCAGGCAAAATGACTATTTGCCCCTAACATTTCAAAATTTTACAACTTAGTCCCTAGTCTCATAAAATGAAATACATGCAAATCCTTTTTTACCCAAGCCTAGCCGAATTTATTATAAACTCATACTAGCCCACATTTTCCTCTATTTCACATTTCTATCACATATTTTGTTCCTTTTGCAAAAAGGTCCTTTTAGGGGTTTTTCATGAAAATCACTTAGGAAAGATGTTTAACACACATCTAACTTTCATATTCCCCTATAATTCATCAAAGAAAAAACATGTCACACATGGGTCATTTTTCATACATGAACCCTAGCTTAAAATATGGGTAGAAATGGAGAGAACATGTTTCAAGGATCTAAAAAATACAAAGAACATTAAAAACGGGGATAGGAGTCACCTACTATCGAGCTTGGAAAGTGAAAAAACCCTGGCTATGGTGTCCATTGGAATTTCGGTAGCAAGAGGGAGAAGAACGGTTAATTTTTGCCTTCATTTTCCCTTTTTATTGATTTTATTACCAAATGACCAAAATGCCCTTCCTTACTAAACTTCCAAAATTTTCCATGCATACCCATTTTTGTCCAAAAACTTAGAAATTTGGAAAATTACTCAATAAGATCTTCTAATTAATAATCTAAAGCAATTTCATGCAAATTGCTTCTAAAATCCAAGTTTTGCAATTTATTCAATTTGGTCGCTAATTTCCAATTGGACACCTTACACTAAGAATTTCTTCATGAAACTTCAACACATGATTACTTTCATATTCTAGGCCTCATAATAATTATAAAATAAATATTTTGACATCAGATTTTTGGTCCCGAAACCACTGTTCCGACTAGGCCAAATTTTGGGATGTTACAAGTAATTTTATCTTCTATAAAAAAATTTGAAATAATAAAATAACTATACATACTCCGTTGATGACTTAGTTATAAGTGAAGATTTCAGAAATGTGACCAAAATAAGTAATCGAAATGAGGTGATTGAGTTTTCATCTCATTTCACATCAAAAGATTCGAGTGACGAACCAAAACTTGCAAACACTCCGCTAACCGAGTTGTCATGGGTAAGGAAAAACAATCTATTTGGAGACATGTCAAATTGAGTAACCAGGGTGAGGTGCTTTGGCTATCATCTCATTTTGCGTAAAAAGATTTGACTACAAAAATTTGATTGAGAACGACTGCCTTGCAAGTTCGATTAAGCTTTAATTTAGTGAAGTAGTTGATTTTTGCATAACATTAGAATTTTATAAAACACTTGTTGGTTGAACCTAGCAATTGTTTATTCATGTTTCACTTAAATTATTGCATTACGCTTAGTTGTGGAAGGAGACTTGATTTTGAATATTTTTGGAATAATTTCTAGTATGGTAATACACAACATGCTTGAGGACAAGCATCGGCTAAGTAGGAGAGATTTGAAAGAAAACTAATTCTCTGTGTTTAATGTACTTATTTTTGGTCAAAATTTGAATATAATGCTATTAAGCTTGTGATTTTTTTTAAAAACTTTATCAGGACACAATTGGAATATCGAAGTTCAAAAAACAAGAAATTGGGTTAAATTAGAACAAAAAGCAAGGAAATGGGCCAAATTGAAAAGTTGTAGAATTGGTGGCTGATAAAATTATCATTTTGTCATTTTTTCAAATCTTATAATTACAAAAATATCTCTTTTTTTTGTTGATTGTTAAACATAGTTTTAGAAGGAAATCTTGCTAAAATTAGCTTTTGAGAGGTGTATAAAAAGCCTTATAACTGTGGCTTAGGAACACAAAAAACTTGAATTCAACCCAATTTTTCCTTTCTTATGTCTGCAGCTTGTCAAGCATTTTGCAATTTCCTTTCTTTTGTTTTCTTCTTTTGGTGCAATTTCTGTTTAAGTCCCCTCTCGTTTTCACGTATCATCATTACATTAAAATTTATTCTCATAATCCAACAAAGCATGATTAATCTCAAGCTCAACTAATCCCCACTTAGCTTTTGACCGGTCATCATTCCGGTCAAGAATTGTGAGAAACTAGTCCACAATAAAACCTTACAACACGGTATTTGTAACAGTTCGATTTAGAATCTAGTTGGAATAGTGGTTTTGGGACCACAAATCTGAGTCAGGGAAATGTTTAAATATTATTTTCTGTGTTATGATGTGCGAATTAGCATATGTGAAAGTCTTGTATGAAAATTTGAATGTTTGTGTGCTTAATTTAGAAAAAGGACCTAATCGCGTAAAATGTAAAAGTTGCCTGCTATATGTTAAAAGTGACTAATTAATTTGGCTTTATTTACGAGAGGTCCTTATGTTGTAATTATGCCATTTACAGGGTTAATGGACATATATGGCCTTTTTACAAATGATTTTTATATGTATTAATAAAGGACAAATTTGGTATTTGATTAATAATATAAGTTAAATAAAATAAAGCTTAAAATAAAATCATTTTCTCATGTTCATCAACAGAAAATCACACATAAAAGAAATGAAAAGGATAGCTAGGGTTCGGTCATTGAATTTCTTGATTAATTTATAGATTTTGTTTGGTTTTTGATTATTTATACGTTTTCTGTAATTGTTGCTTTATATATTATTGAAGCCATGCCTCAATTTTATGTTCTGTTGATAATTTTGAAATATTCCATGGATGAATTCATGAGCTTTGTGATGTTATATGTTGAAATATGAAAGCTTGATGTTGGGTTTACATGTTTTGTCTTTGGATTTTTGATGAATTTGAGTAATTTGGGCTAAATTGTAAAAAATATTATTTTGAGGGACTAAAATATGAAATAAATTAAATGTATGGATTTTTATGACAGATATCAAAATTTGGCTAAGCCTGTGTACAAGCAAACTTTGTGTATTTTGTGATTTTGTGAATTAGGGACTAAAGTGTCGAAATGTGAAAATGTGAGGGCTAGTTTGCAAAATGCCCTAAATATGTGTCTATGGATTGTTTTGAATAATTTAGTGAATAAAAGGGTTAATTTTGAATACTTATAGATCAAGAAAAGAGGAATTCGAACTTAGACTGAGGGAAGTCGAAGATTATAGGGTAGATGATCCGAGTCTACAATTTCGAGTACAAGGTAAGTTCGTACGTAAAACATGATGTTATAAGTATGTTTTGATGCTTTGTTTATACATAGATTTTATATACATTTAGTTTGGATGAATACGATGAAAAATCAATGGTATTTGGAACTAAGTGTACGATTCAAACTAGCTTCGGTTATATGAGGCACTAAGTGTGCGATACCGAGATAGCTTCGGTTAATTGAGAAAGCACTAAGTGTGTGGATGTTTAAAGCATTGGTAATCTTCAGAAAGTCTTAAAATATCCAAACAAGAAGTGAGAATGAAAATGAATGAATATGGGAATGTTTAGGTAATTTTGATACCTATGTGGTAAATGGTACTATGCATATAAAGTTTATTGAATTGGTGTAAACATATGGATGGTGTTGGCATGAAATTGTTAGATGAGCTAAGAATTTATAAGTACTTATGTGTTGTTGTTTCATATTTTATATACTGTTGATAATTTTGGTACGAACTTACTAAGCTTTTGAAGCTTACTTTGTGTGTGTTTGCATTGTTTTATAGATATCGAAGCTACTGTAAGCTCGGGGGTTGTCAAGGATCATCACCACACTATTGAACCTCATTTTGGTACTTTGAAAATGTATATATTAAAGTATGGCATGTATAGGCTAGAAGTTGTGGGATTAGGTTTTGTGATTGTATATATTTAGTCATGTGATATGGTTTGGTATGGATGTGATTATGATATGGTTTTGGTATATGGATTATGAGGCAATATGATATATTTAGTGTGTTTGTGCATGAATATAAGAAATGGTAAGATATGTAAGCTTTTGGCATATGTTAGCTATGGTAGTTGATAAGGTTCGGTCATGAAGTTGAAACTTATGTTTGGTATGATTTTATTTTATATTTGTTATGATTTGGTTGATGTATTAAGATGGAAATTTGATTAGAATAGATATTTCATGGGTGGCTTATGTTTTGGTTTAGAATTTGGCTGAATTGGCTGTGTATATATGCTTATTTCTTTGCTAGTAGGTTGGCCCAAATTGGGGTGGCAAATTGGCTATTCAAATGGCCTATTTTTGTCCACACAGGCGTGTGTCTTAGCCATGTGTGACACACGGTCACATTGCACGGCCGTGTGTCCCCTAGGGTACCCTACGAATTAAAGGCAGTATACCCTTTAGTTTTGAGACGGCCTAGATACACGGCCGTGTCTATTGGTCGTGTGTGGCACATTGGTTGGCACACGGGCGTGTGGTCAGCCGTGTGACCCAAGCCAGTAGCCTCCCTAACTTTCACACGGCCTGGCACACGGGCATGTCTAAAGTCGTGTGGGGCACACGGCCTGTTCACATGGGCGTGTGACCCGTACAACTTTGAAAAAAGAATGTTTAAGTTTAAAAAATTTGTATGCATTCAATTTAGTCTTGACCCCTTTCTAAAGCATGTTTAAGGTGTCTTTGACCTAAGTAAGGGACTCTATAATGATATATAAATATGTTTGAATGATGCTTGTGAATTTATTTGTGAAACGTTCTGATTTATTCGGTAATGCCTCTTAACCCTAGTCTAGCGACGGATACGGGTTAGGGGTGTTACAATATTCATTATCAATCTAGATATGGGATAGTCACATTTGTCCTTCAAAGTTAATCTAATTTCAGCTCAAAGTGCATGTTGGGAAGGAGTTGTTTTGGCATACAGTTGGGAAAGCGAGTCAGTCGTCTGCCGTATTCAAATTCCCGTGAACAAATTGGCATGTCCCAATTGGAAATAGCTAGTTGGATACTATTAAACTAAACCTTATTGGATAATATGTTTTGATATAACAAATTAAAGTGCTTTTGAATAAAAGTAAATTTGAGCAATTTCATGAAATCAAGTTGAAATGGTTTCAATTGAGTCAAATATTTTCAAATATGTTTTAATCATTTTCAAACTAGTTAGAATTACTCCAGGACAAAAAGTATTGATATTCTACATGATATGGGTACCCATCAATTAATCGATACCAAATTGACATTCTAGAATTTGTAACATCTACCAAGTATCGATCTGGTATCGATAATTTTCAAAAAAGTATCAATTAATCCCTCAGGTATCGATATTCTTGCTCCAACGGTCACTAAGATTAGCATTAATCACAAAAAAAAATCAATACCCTTTTACTAGGTATCAATACTTGTTACTGCAAGTGAAGTTAATGACTTGGTATTTGATCCCTAACGGCTACATTCACTTCTACAACAACTACAATGGTCGGAAATCAATTAGAAGGTATAAATATCATCTTCCAAAGGTTTAGCAACAATAAGAGATTTTTTTACTTTCTTATTTGTTTCTCTTTGAGAGAGGGTTAATTTTTAAGGTTTGGGTAGAAACCTTAAGGGAGTTGTATCTTAATATTTTGAGGCATAAATCTTAGACGAGATTGTAAGGTTAAACTTTGTCCTCAAAGATTTCCAAATTAGTGAATTTGAGAAATTTCTTAGCTATGGTAAGCTAAGGTAGTGGAGTAGGCAATTGGGGCCAAACGACTATAAATTATTTTGTTATTTGTTGCACAAATTTTATTCCTCTCCAAAATAACATCTCAAAGGCCTATTCAACTTCCTTATTGGTGTTCTCAAGTTGATCCTTTTGAGCTAACAAATTCCGTCAAGGGAGATAATGATTGAATTTAAATGATCCACGCGGTTGAGGTTATTAATTCAAGTTGGGCTCTTCTAGAAAATAAGGTTGTCGAGATCTTAAATTGCGAACGCATGTTATGTGGTTAGATAATCAGCAAGAGTTGGTTTGTAAGTTGTATCGGAACCAATTACATAAGGAAAAGTTACCAGATAAGGTATCTTTGATCGTTATAACCACCTTATTGTTTAGAATAAAAAATTCACTTTTAAGGATCAATTCAAGTTCGAAGTGTACCAAGGCTAAGGCTAAGCATTCACATATTTGATTTACCAATTTAATTTAAATTACTTAATTTTATTTTTAAATTATCATTTTGTTATTATTTTATTTGATTTTATACTTGTTTTTCCTTTGTCAACTAAAATCCCCCTTTATTTACTTTTCAACTATGCACGTACAAGTCGTGGGCACGACAACTACCTAGACTCAAGAATCTAGTCACATAAATAGGAAAATTAAGAGTCCCAATCCCTGTGGGATAGATCCTACTTCTCTATACTACAATTTAATTTAGTTAAAGCGTAGTATTTATATTTGGTGATTTTGAAACTCATCATAAATTATGATCTATATTTGCCTCAAATTTTTGTTAAGCATGTATGTTCATTTAGTTTGTTGTTTTACAACCTGTGAATATGTCTGATAATGAAGTAGATTTCCTTGAATTAACTAGTGAGAACTTTAAGTTTTGGAAGTAAAGCATTCTTCTCTAATTGCGATGCTTGGATATTCACCATGCCATAGTGAAATCTGAGCCATATATTACTGAAATCAGCGTTCAAGTTGGTTATTCTTTGTATAAAAATGGGAGCGATCTAATCACTTGAGTATTATGTTCATAAAGAGTAAGGTTCCTGCTAATGTTCATGGCTCAATTGAGCATTATGAGTATGTGCAAACAACTATTGTAAAACAGTTCAAAACTTCTTAACAGCCATTAGTCAGCACCTTAATCATGAAGTTCACATCAATTAAAATGACTATCGTGAAAGGTGTAAGTGCTCACATCAACAAGATAAGAGATTTAGTAGCTCGGTTAACAGCAGTTAAGGTTGAAATGTTTGAATATTTCTTGTGCACTTTATATTGAACACTCTTCCACCTCAGTATGGGCCATTTAAGATCTCCTATAACACACGTAAAGATAAGTGGTCTGATAGCTTATTCATTTTGCATATTTTTCGTTCTTAACCTTACTTGTTCTTGAATTAGTTCCTGCTAATTGGTGAATTTTGTGTTTAAATATTGATAGGGATGAAATTCGATTGCTTTAAATCGAAGTAAAGTAAATAAGGGATTAAATTGAAGCATGGGAAATAGAAGAGGGGCTGAATCATAAATTAGAGAATTTGAGGGGCTGGCCAGATGTTTGACTTCGTAAAAGCCAAATTTAGAAAATAAATATGATATTATTTCATGTAATTAGTGGGTAGGTGGAACTAGCCTAATTTTAGTATATTGTTTATGTATAAATAGGTGGTATGGTACACTTTAAAAAACACACATGAATTCACTTGGAATTGAATAGAATTATTTTTTCCCTTCCAATTTCATGCGTCATTAGCATACTGCTATTCCATTTCCATTTCCTTGTTTCTTTGCAAAATTTTTTAATTACTTTCCAAGTCCCTTCCCTTTCCAACTTTCACCATTTTCATTCAAATCCACTCTAAAACCAACCAAAGCATTATTAAATTCATGCTTCACAAAATTCAAATTAGCTTTAAGCCGGTATTCTTTCCGGTAAAGAATTGTGAGAAATTGTATTAGCACTAAAAATCCTTTAATTTGATATTCACCATCTCTTTGGAATATCAGGATTGACAAATTTATCCTTTAAGTTAACTCGATTGCAATTCAAAAAGCACGTTGGGTTGGCGTCATTTTGGTGTACAATTGGGAAGATGAGTCAACTGTGATGTATTCAGATTTCCATGAACAAGTTAAGGGAGATAGTGATTGGATTTAAACATCTCACGTGGTTGAGGCCATTAATCTAAGTTGGGTTCTTCAGAACGCAAGGCTGCTGGTGTCTTGAATTGCGAATGCATGTATCACGATTAGACAATCGATAAGAGTTGGTTTGCAGGGCGTACCGGTATCAACTTCGAGAGGAAGAATTGGTGGTTAGGATGTTCTCAATTGTTATAACCAGCTTATTTGGAGGAGAAAACTTATTTTTGAGGATCGACTCAAGAATCAGAATCCATCGAGTCAAGGGCTAAGGCTTCATATATTTGTTTACAAAATCCAAATCTATTTCCTAGTTTAATTTTATTTTCGATTTATTCAATTTTTATTTTGCTATTTCATTTATTTAATTTCTAGTCATTTTGAAACTTCCCTATTTTATTTATTTTTGAGCAAGTTGTTTAGAGTCATGGGAATGTCTATTGCCACGATTATTGGCACGACAAAAATTCTGTTCACGAGAAAAACACAAAAGTTGATCATAATCACCAATCTCTATGGAATCGACCCTATTACTCTTTACTACTGCTTAGAGTTATTTTATTGTAGGAATTATTTTTATTTCGTGGTTTCAACACCCATAATGGTTTATCGATAAACTTTAGACCATGGTGTGATTAGGAAGAGGGTAGACTCATATTAGAGATGGGAAAGAGTTCATTGACGGTTACTCAAGGAAAAAAAACTGTCCAAGCCAAGAAAAAGGGGAAGGCTAAAATGCAACCCCAAGGTGACATAAAGAAATAGTCCAAGTGTTTCTTTTGTAAAAAGAAGGGACACTTAAAGAAGGACTGTGTCAAGTTTAAGAGTTGGTTTGAAAAGAAAGGTAAATCAATCTCACTTGTTTGCTCTGAGTTCAATATGGTTGGTGTTAGTTATAGCACATGGTGGACTGATTATGGTTCTACAATCCATATATCAAATTCCTTACATTGATTAAGAAACCTGAGGGAACCAATGGGAGCTAAGCGACACATCTATTCAGGAAATAAGATAGAGTTGTATGTAGAAGTAATTAGAACATGTGAATTAGCGCTTAAGAGTGGCTTTGTTTTAATTTTAGAAAATACATTTTATGTTAGTTTTTCTCGAAATTTAGTTTCTATTTCAGGACTTACAGCATTAGGTATTGTTTTAGTTTTTCAAGCACTAGTTTTGTAACAGTCCAATTTTGGGCTTAGTCGAAACAGTGGTTTCGAGACCACAAATTCAAAGTTATAGAAATTATTTAATTATTATTTTGGTGTTATAGCATGATTATATCAATGCATGAAATATTTGGTGTAGTAATTTTAGCGTTTGTGAGCTTAATTGCGAAAAAGGACTAAATCGCATAAAAGGAAAAGTTCTTATTTGCTAGCAAATAGTGTTAAATGGCCATGGATTATAAATTAGGGTTATTTAAAGTACAAATAGACCCTAGGAAGGTGCTTGGTCAGCCATGAGACAAGGAAATTAAAATAGTCAAATGTTAGGTGAAGTTTGGTGACTAATTTGGCCAAAAAGAAAACAAAATAAAAGAAAGATGATATCATCCCTTTTTCATATTCTTGCCCACCAAAAAACTCCAACTCAAAAATTAGGGGTATTTAAAGTACAAACAGAGGTTTGAAAGCTTGAAAATTTTGGCAACTTGTACCCCTCACAAGTAAGTGATTTTGATGGTATTTCTTGATGATTTTTGTACTTTTAGAACCCTTGTAGCATGAGCTTTCATATAAGGGGACTATTTTGCAAAATGGTTAACGTCTAGGGTTCTACCATGAGAGTTTTCATATTGTTTTTGAAATTTTATGGAACAAAATGAATCATGGCTGTGAAATAAACAACTTTTGTGAAGTAGTTTTCATGGAAACCCTAACTAAGGACCATTTTGCATAAGTTGTGAAATAGGCAATAAATGTGTGAAATAGTGAGAATTGTGGCTGCTCCTAGTATAAAAAGTGTTCAGCTAGGCTTGGTTAATAAGGAAATTTGATAAAAATTGATTTTCGGGCATAGAGGTAAAATGGTCTTTTTGTGGAAGTCTAGGGGCAAAATGGTCAATTTTCCCAAAATACAAATTTGCAAGTGTCTAGATTGATATGCTAATTAAATGAATGAATTTTTCCATTTTAAATCAAGAATTACAAAATCCAAGCCCAAACCGGGGAAACGCCAAGCTAACGGACTAAGTCGAAATAGTTGCTCACGATTTGTATACCGAGGTAAGTTGTACTATATTGTTATGATGTATGATTGAATTAATATTTTCATAAATATTTATGATTGTGAATATGAGAATGCATGATGAGAAATTAATGTAGTAAAGATTCCCGGTTGAGCATTTGGAATAGACTTGGATATTTATACCATGACATTAGGTGGTATGTGAGTCAGTGTAAGACATGTTTGGGACATGCATCGGCCACATCATGAATGCTAGTGCAAGACATGTCTGGGACATGCATCGACATTGAGACGAGGGCTAGTGTAAGACATGTCTGGGACATGCATTAGCCTCAGGATATACAAGCTAGTGTAAGACCTGTCTGGGACATGGCATCAGCCTCGATATATAAAAATCAGTGTAAGACCTATCTAGGACACGACATCGACTTCAATGTGCTAGCTAATGTAAAACCATGTCTGGGATATAACATTTGCATTTTATCCCATGTTTGGGGTTATTGAGTATCCAATAATATTCTAAATGATGCAACGAAAGATTTATGGTTTGTATCGAAATGAGAAAAGTTATGACCATGTGGTGAGTGGTACAAGTACCTACTTGAAATGTATGAGATGTGGGCTCAATATATGTCATATGAATTGTATTGGGTGGTGATGAGTAAGTTGTACTTATGTCTATTCGTTGTATTCATCGATAGCCTATGAGATGTTATGAGCATATTGTTGTATGATAATTAGTTGATGTTTATTTTCATGCAACTTACTAAGCTTTATGCTTACCCCTTTTCCTTTCCATTTTCTTATAATGCCACCAAAGTAGCTCGATGATCATCGCCTACGTAGGAGAAACCAGTCACACTATCATCTGAAGCACTTGGTATAGTTAGTTCTTTTATTTTGATTATGGAATGTATAAGAACTTTTGTCTTGTTTTAGTGTCACACTATTTTGGGGCCAAATGTGTTGGCTTGTTTTAGCATTTGACACATTTTATATAAGGCCGTCGAAAATGGCTAATATTGAAAGTTGTTATATGAATACAAGAAGGTCTTTCATGAATAAGAAAATTGTTGATATGGTCGAGCATGTGAATTTCAGTGTATGGATAGCATAGTACATAAATTAGTCCCTTAAACATATGTGAAATGTATATAAGTCTTAGTTATGGTTGCATGATTGGGAAATCATTTTATGATAGACTTTGGTGTGATGGATGGTATTGGATTGTGTTTTAGGATGGCAAAGGGCTTGGCAGATAGCCTTATATTGTCCACACGGGTAGATACACAGGCATGCGTCTGGGTCGTGTGTGACGCACGGTCAGCCCCATGGGCATGTTGTTCGGCATGTGTCCCCTGCACGTTAAATTTACAAGTCAGTATGCATGGAAGTAAACATACGGGTAGAGACACAACCATTTATGTTAGACGTATGGAGGACATAGCCTCTGGCCACAGGTGTGTTCCTTGGCTGTGTGCCTCTATTTGGTTGCTGACGTCAAAAATATAATGCCAAGGTTTATAGACATGGGCTAAGACACGAGCGTGCCATGGTCGTGTGATGTGAGGGACACGAGAATGTGTCAGGCCATGTGAAAACCCCTATAAGTTCAAATTTGGAATTTAATTCGCGCGGGTTCAGACACAAGCGTGTCCTCTTGTGCTTAGGTCGTGTGAACCACACGGGCCATCAGCACGACCATGTCATAGTGGCCACACGGGCCTGTTGCCCTTCCGCATGGGCTTGTGCCCTATTTCAAAAGTCTTTCTTATATGGTTGGTTAAAGGATTCGAGTTGGTCCCGGGTGGTTTCCAATGTATGTTTGGGGCCTTGTAAGTCCATGTTAAGGAATTTTAAACGTAGTTTGAAAAGGTTTAAATTTGAGCGAGTCTTAGTGACTCGAAAATGTGATATGTATGTGTTCAAGTTTAGTAATGCCTTGTATTTCATCTCGGTGTAGGGTACAAGTGTGGGGTGTTACATTTAGTAGTATCAGAGCTATGGCTTAGTCAATTCTAGGACTAATCTAGCGTGAGTACAAGTCTACCTATACATTCCATAATTGTATATTGATAGTGTGACAACTCCTGACGAGATAAATTGTGTTTTTAAATATAGTAAATAAATCTGGATGTAGCTACGGCGGATGACGTAGAGAGTAATGCGTCGGCTCCCGCAGAAAGGATCGCGCTAGTGGATAGTGAGCCCGTGATAATGAGTCGGGGCAGAAGGGTTATAAAAGCTTACCTTCATATGTTGGACGCTTAGTACTCGGAGTTTATTCGTATAAATCCGAATACTCCACCTCCCCCACCTACCCCAAATCCTTCCTCAATATAGCTCCTCAAGGAGTAGAAATGGCTAGAAGAGAGAAACCTTCAGTGGATAGAATTTGAAAGCAAAGGGCTGAGGAATTTCAGGCTAGTATTGATGATGACCCAGAAAGAGCAAAGTTCTGGTTGGAAAATACCATTAGGGTATTTGATGAGTTATCGTGAACGCTTGAGAAGTGTATGAAATGTGTGGTATCTCTCCTATGAGACTCAGCCTATTAATAGTGGAATACTCTCGTGTCAGTGATACCGAGAGAGAGAGAGAGTAATTCGGGAATTTTTCCTAGAAGAGTTCCGTAGAAAGTATATTAGCTAAAGGTTTATTGATTGAAGGAGGAAAGAATTCCTTGAGCTAAAACAAGGCCGTATGGCAGTGACTGAGTACGAGCGTGAGTTTGTGAGACTCAACAAATATGCACGGGAGTGCATATCTACATAAACCATTATGTGCAAGAGGTTTGAAGATTGTTTGAACGAAGACATCCATCTACTAGTTGGCATCTTAGAGCTAAGGGAATTTGTGGTGCTTGTTGAGAGAGCATGAAAGGCCAAAGAATTGGCCAAAGAAAATAGAAAAGCTGACATTAAGTCTCGTGACTCAAAGAAAAGACAAATAGGGAAATCACACCAGACCTTATCTAAGAGATCGAGAGAGTTTTCTCTCAATCAATTGTGTCAGCAGGATTTTCGAGTAGAAACAAGAGCAAGCAGTATGCAACGTCTAAAGCTCAAACCACTTCTATCGCAAGTGTCGCCAGTCCCCAACCAAATAGACCAGAATGTTCGCAATGCAGTAGACGTCATGTCGGTGAGTGCCGAGGTAATGAAAGAGGCTGCTTTAAATATGGGTCGTTGGACCATTTTATTCATAGCTATCCCGAGATGGTCGAGGAAGATAATGATCAAAGTGTGAGATCAGGTAACACTCCTTCAAGGGGTAGACCACCTAAGAACTCGGGAAGTGGGGTTAGCAATAGAGGTACACCTAGAGATGCTGCTGTGAGGTCCGAAGGCAGAGCGCCTATAAGGACTTATGTTGTACGTGCCCGTGAAGAAGTAGAGTCTCCCGATGTGATTACGGGTACTTTCTCTATCCATGATATATCTATTATTCCATTGATTGCCCCGAGATCTACCCATTCTTATATTTGTATGGAATTAATACCCCATATAAACATGCTAGTCAAGTCCATTGAATTTGTGGTAAAAGTGTCAAACCCTCTAAGGAAACATGTTTTAGTTGACCAAGTGTGTAGAAATTGTCCTTTAACGATTAGAGGTCATTGTTTCCTGGCTAACTTGATGTTATTTCCATTTAATAAATTTGATGTAATCCTTGGGATGGATTGATAAACTTCTCATAGTTTTGTAGTGGACTGTGGAAGGAAATCTGTTGAGTTGAAATGTGAAGACGGGGATGTTCTTCGGGTTGAAATGGGTGAATTAGACATTTCACCTGTAATGATATTGTCCATATTGGCAGTGAGATATTTAAGAAAAGGGTATGAAGCTTACCTCGCTTTTGTCTTGAATACTCAAGTATTTGAATTGAAGATTGAGTCGGTACCAGTGGTATGTGAGTTCAAAGATGTGTTTCTGGAGGAATTACGCGGATTGCCTCCAGTGAGGGAAGTCGAATTTGAAATTGAGTTAGTCCCTAGTACGGTACCTATCTCGATTGCTCCGTACAGGATGGCTCCTACGGAGTTAAAGGAGTTGAAATTTCAACTACAAGAGTTAAGTGACAAAGGTTTTGCGAGACCGAGTTTTTCCCCGTGGGGTGCCCTAGTGTTGTTTGTGAAGAAAAAGGATGGATCAGTGAGATTATGTATATATTACAGACAGCTCAACAAGGTGATTGTGAACAACAAGTATCCCTTGCCAAGGATCGATGATTTGTTCGATCAGTTGAAGGGAGCCACTGTGTTTTCTAAGATTGACTTAAGGTCTGGCTACTACCAGCTAAGGGTTAAGGAGTAAGAAGTATCGAAACCTTGTTTAGGACGAGGTATGGGCACATGAGTTTCTTGTTATGCCTTTCGACTTAACAAATGCCCCTGTGGTGTTTATGGACTTGATGAACCACATTTATCGACCGTATTTGGATAAGTTCGTGGTGGTCTTTATCGACAACATACTGATTTACTCACGTGATGAGAGTGAACACGCAGAGTAACTGAGAACGGTTTTACAAACCTTGAGAGATAAGCAGTTATATGCCAAGTTCAGCAAAAGTGAGTTTTGGCTCCGAGAGGTCGGATTCTTAGGGCACATTGTGTCAGGTGATTGAATTAGAGTTGACCTAAGTAAGATATCAGCCATTGTTGAGTGGAAACTAACATAGAATGTGTCGGAGATTAGAAGCTTTCTGGGCTTAGTTGGGTACTACAAATGGTTTGTTAAAGGATTCTCGATGATAGCTACTCCGATGACTAGACTGCTACAAAAAAAGGCCAAGTTCAAATGAAATGATAAGTGCCAACAGAGTTTTCAGAAACTAAAGGCTTTGTTATCGAAGCCCCAGTCTTAGTGCAACCAAAATCGTGAAAAGAGTTTGTGGTGTACAGTGATACGTCTTTGAATGGATTGGGGTGCATGCTCATGCAAGAAGGCAAGGTAATAGCCTATGCCTTGAGACGGTTAAAGCCACACAAGATAAACTACCCGATGCACAATTTAGAGTTGGCTGCCATCGTGTTCGCGTTGAAAATTTGGAGACACCATTTGTATGGCAAGAGATGCCGAGTGTTCACTGACCATAAAAGTCTCAAGTATTTGATGACTCAAAAGGATTTGAATTTATGACAACGAAGATGGTTAGAGTTGATAAAGGCTATGAGTTGATAATTGAGTATCACCCAGGGAAGGCGAATGTAGTCGCCGACGCCTTGAGTAGGAAATCATTGTTCACCTTGAGAGCTATGAATACTCAATTGATCGTGACTGATGATGGTTCAATTTTAGCTGAGATGAGAGCTAAACTGATGTTCCTTCAACAGATTTGTGAGGCTCAGAAAGGTGATAAGAATTTGCAAGCTATGATGGCTCAGTGCGAGATGGAAAATGAATCAAAATTTTGTATTGGTACTAACAGTTGTATGATGTACCAAGACAGAATTTGGGTACCCAAAGACGGTGAGCTTATTCATAAGATTCTACGAGAAGCACATAGTCGTTGCTTTTCTATCCATCCGGGTAGTGTGAAAATGTATAACGACTTGAAGAAAATGTACTGGTGGTCGGGAATGAAGAGAGACATTTTGGAGTTTGTTTCTAAATGTCTAGTTTTTCAATAGCTGAAAGCCGAATACCAAGTACCTTCAGGTTTGTTTTAACCCGTAATGTTTCCCGAATGGAAATGGGGCCATGTAACTATAGATTTTGTATCAGGATTGCCGTTGACACCAAGGAAAAAGATTCCGTTTGGGTTGTTGTTGACAGGCTTACCAAGATGGCACATTTTATACTGGTGTGCACCGACTACTCCCTTGAGAAATTAGTGACTTGTATGTTTCTGAGATTGTGAGACTTCACGGGGTACCCTTGTCGATTATCTCAGATAGGGATCTGAGATTTACCTCAAGGTTTTGGAAGAAGTTACAAGAAGCTTTAGGGACAAAATTGAATTTTAGCACAGCTTTCCACCCACAAACCGACGATTAGTCAGAGAGAGTAATTCAGGTCCTTGAAGACATGTTGCGTTGTTGTGCCCTTGAGTTCCAAGACAGTTGGGAAAGATATCTACCGCTAGTCGAATTCACTTACAACAATAGCTATCAGTCAAGTTTGAAAATGGCGCCTTATGACGCCTTGTATGAGCGTAAGTGTTGAACACCCTTGTATTGGATTGAGCTAAGAGAGAATCACATTCACGGAGTCGATTTGGTCAAAGAGAGCGATGAGAAGGTTAAGGTGATTCATGACTGCTTGAGAGCCGCTTCGGATAGACAGAAATCTTACGCAGATTTGAAACAAAAAGAGATCGAGTTTCAAGTCAGTGATAAGGTGTTTTTGAAAGTGTCCCCATGGAGTAAAGTCTTTAGATTCAGTAGAAAGGGCAAGTTGAGTCCTCGTTTCATACGACCTTATGAGATTACCGAGAGAGTAGGGCCTGTTGCCTACTGTTTGGCTTTGCCCTCAGAGTTGGAAAGAATTCATGACATGTTTCATGTGTCGATGTTACGTCGATATAGATCGGATCCTACGCATGTGATCGTGCCAACAGAGGTTGAAATTAGCTCAGATATGACTTATGGTGAAGAGTCGATTAAGATTTTGGCTTGAGAGGTTAAACAGTTGAGGAATAAGAGTATAGAACTTGTAAAAGTATTATGGCATAGACATAGTCGAGGAAGCCACGTGGGAACTCGAGAAGATCATGAGAGATCAATACCCAAACTTATTCACTGGTAAGATTTTCGGGGACGAAAATCCCTAAGGGGGAGAATTGTAACAACTTGATTTTGGGCTTAGTCAGAACAGTGGTTTCGAGACCACAAATCCAAAGTCAGAGAAATTATTTAATTATTATTTTGGTGTTATAGCATGATTATATCAATGCATGAAAAATTTGGTAAAGTAATTTTAGCGTTCGTGAGCTTAATTGCGAAAAAGGACTAAAAATCGCATAAAGGGAAAAAGTTGTGAATTGCTAGCAAATAGTGTTAAAATGGCCATGGATTATAAAGTAGGGGTATTTAAAGTGCAAATAGACCCTAGGACGGTGCTTTTCCAGCCATGATACTAGGGGTAAGTATTCGATCAAGTCAAGTCGGATCGAGTCAAAAAATTTCGAATTAGTCGAGTTGACGAATCCTATTTTAGCAACCGAACTCAATTTGAAATTTTTTCGAATCAAATCCAATCAAGTCAAAAAATTTTGAGTCAAGTCGAGTCGAGTTGACAAATCCTATTATTTGTACTCAATGTTGCACTTACATGAACCGATTATTTAACTAGTAAACGAAGTATAAAATTATTTAACAACATAAACAATATAATGGTTTTGCCTTTTAACTTAATTAGTAAACTTTATCAAAACAACTTAGTTTTACCTTTTAACTTAATGGTTTTGACTTTTAACTTTAGAAAAGGTAAATATTAATCAAAATGATGTAGTTTTGCCTTTTCTTATTCGGATTTTCGGATAAATCGAATTGTGTAATTCACATTCGAGTTGAACCAAAAAACTTTTTTCTATTTGAGTTTATCCAAATAACTTGATTAACTCATATAACTCAAACTATTTAATTCAAAATTTGAGAATTTTATCGAGTTTTTCTAATCGAATCGGATTTTGCTCACCCCTACATGAGACAAGGAAATTAAAATAGTCAAATGTTAGGTGAAATTTGGTGACTTATTTGACCAAAAATAAAATAAAATAAAATAAAATAAAGATGATATCATCCTGTAACATCTCGAATTAGGATTAGTCAGAATAGTGGTTTTGGGACCACAAACCCGACGTTAAAATAATTATTTTATGATCATTATGTTGTCTAGGATATGAAAATAAGCATGTGTTAAAGTTTCATGAAGAAATTCTATGAGTAAGGTGTCCAATTGAAAATTAGGGACCAAATTGAATAAATTGCAAAACTTGGATTCTAGAAACAATTTGTAAGAAATTGCTTTGAAATATTAATTAGAGGTCGTTAAAGAGTAAGTTGCCCAATTTCTAAGTTTTTGGACAAAAATGGGCATGCATGGAAAATTTTGGAAGTTTAGTAAGGAAGGGCATTTTGGTTATTTGGTAATAAACAAAATAAAAAGGGAAAAATCAAGCTAAAATCAGCTCATTTTCTTCCATGCTGTCGAAATTCTAAGGGTCTCCATAGCTAGGGTTTTCAACATTTTCAAGCTCAATAGTAAGTGCTCCTTAGCCCCGTTTTTAACGTTCTTCGTATTTTTGAGATCCTTGTAACATGCTCACTCTATTCTACCCATATTTTACGCTAGGGTTCATGTTCAAAAATTTACCTATGCATGAGATGTTTGTGTTTTGATGATTTATGGAGGAATATAAGGGTTTAAAGGATGGTAAACAACCTTTACTGAGTAGTTTTTCATGGAAATGGCTTAAGGGACCATTTTGTAAAAGTTGTGAAAATGGGTAGAAAAATGTGAAATGAAAGAAAATTTAGGCTACTATAGGCAAGAAAAATATTCGGCTAGGCTTGGGTAACTTAGAAATTTTATGCATTTCATTATACAAGCTTTAGGACTATATTGTAAAAGTGTGAAAGATTAGGGGCAAATGGGTCATTTTGCCCGAAGGTGAGTTTTTAATCCTAAAATGAAAAATGTTATGTATTAATAGTCAAATTTTATTGATATAGATCCTGAGAAACCAATTTCGGAGGTGGACCGTGGAAAATGGAAGGTTTCAGAATAACCGAAATACGAAACCGAAGTAATTACCAGGTAAGTTCGTATAACCTGAAGTAAACTCTTAATATACTTAAATATGCATGTTCTTGAATGTATGAATAGATATTCGTTGCATGATAATGCATGAAATGTGGTAGTGTAATTGAAAAGATGATAAATGTCCCAGTTGAAATAAAAAGAGAAATCCGATGGATAAATTATGGCTTACATGACATGAGATCCTGCATGTGTTTTAGAAAAAGATTTAGCCCAGATGGGTAATCCAATGATCTCAAAATGGAAAGGATCTAGCCCGAACGGGTGTTCCTTGAGTGATTGAGCCTCTCGAAAAATATGGGTGCATTAAGGATTTAGCCCGGACGGGTAATCCGATTTGAGGACTGAATTTAGCCTGGACTGGCAATTCAAATCTGAGCTTATGAGAGCAATTGTCGTTAAAAGGGATTTAGCCTGGACTGGTAATCCTGACATTGCTCTATGAGTTACAACTACGGGGGATTTAGCCTGGACTGGTAATCCCGCCGTAAGATATAAGGTTCACGGGAGTGCGTACTTGAGATGATCATTTGTATTACTTGACGGTAAATGGCTATCCATCGAGATTTCTAAGAAAGTTTAACGGGATTAACATGAGAAATAAAGAATGGAAATATTGAATTGAAGAGCTCATCTAAGACTAATGACATGATATATTGTTATGAAACTAACTTGATGATTGAGTGCATGTGATAGGGAAACTATTTCATGCTTGATGGAATTATTGCCTAAATATGGTTGTATGTTAATTAATCGGTAAGTTTACTTTCCAGTTATCTGGACTTACTAAGCATATAAATGCTTATCCCCTTCTCTTTTCCCTATCTTACAGAGCTCATGGACTTGTGAAGATTGGAAGATAGTTGGAGAATCAACACACTATCGACTTGTCCTGCTTTGGTATATAGATACATTCATTTTGTTTAATGGCATGTATAGGATTTTTGGTTATTTTGTTATATGTGTCTTTTGGCTAGCCAATGTAAAGGCCTAAATGGTATACTTATTCTTTTGTATATGGCCATGAGATATGGCTTATATTGATGTAGGTAGTAAACCTACCAATGATGCATGTCTATGTTTAATTATTTCATGAGATGTGATAATGAAGGTTATCATGAATGAATGATTGTAACGGAACCTAATAATTTGAGAGTGGACATAGTTTATAATGGTATATGGTTACAACATGGCCTAAGTGTAAAATGTGCTATGTTAATCCCTAATACAAAATGGATAATTTAGCATGTACTAAACTGATGAGATGAGGCTGACATGCAATTGGGTTATTCTAAGGTTGTTTAAGAGTATGATTAGGCCATGTTAAATATCATTGAACTCTTTAAGTGTGTATGGATGATAGAGGGTGTCCAAAGGCTTGGTAAATAGCCCTAAAAAAGTTCACACGGGTAGACACACGGGCATGTGTCTTGGCCGTGTGTGACACATGGGCAGCCCCATGGGCGTGTTGTCTGGCTATGTGTCCCCTGCACCTAAAATTTTGGGTTAGATTACATGGTAGTAAACACACGGGTAGAGACACAGCCATGTGTCTCAGCCGTGTAGAGGACACGGCCTAGCACACGGGCCTCAAAATGAGTGATGACGTCATAAATAAAATGTTCAGGTTTTTGGACACGGGCGATGAAACGGGTGTGTCTAAGCCGTGTGAGGGACACAGGCATGTGCTTGGTCGTGTGAAAACCCCTGTAGGTTCGAAATGGAAAATAAATCCAAATAATTCAACACGGGTGAAACACACGGGCGTGTCCCTAAGCACACGGGCGTGTGCTTTGCCTTCACACGGGCGTGTGAGGCATTACCCTAGTAATTTTACTAAAATTTTTTGTAGTTCTTGGGTTAGTCCCGGATCACTTTTAATGTATGTTTTGGGCCTCGTAGGTCCATAATCAGGACACTATGATGTTATTTGATCGGTTTAAAATTAGAATGAAATTTTATAACCCGTATCTTCTGAAAATATTCAAGTATGTGTCTGGTAATGCCTCGTACTTTGTCCCGATCTTGGGTACGGGTAAGGGGTGTTACACATCCCTTTTTCATCTTTTTTCCCCACCGAAAAACACCAGCAAAATAGAGGTTTGAAAGCTTGAAAATTTCAGGAATTTTTACCCCTCACAAGTAAGTGATTTTGATGGTTTTTCTTGATGATTTTTGTACTTTTAGAACCCTTGTAGAATGTGCTTTCAAATGAAAGGACTATTTTACAAAATGGTTAAAAGTCTAGGGTTTTACCATGAGAGTGTTCATGTTGTTTTCTGAAATTTTATGGAAGAAAATGAATCATGGTTGTGAAATAAACAACTTTTGTGAAGTAGTTTTAATGGAAACCCTAACTAAGGACCATTTTGCATAAGTTGTGAAATAGGTAATAAATGTGTGAAATAGTGAGAATTGTAGGGTGCTCTTAGTATAAAAAATGTTCGGCTAGGCTTGGTTAATAAGGAAATTTGATAAAAATTGATTTTTGGGCCTAGAGTAAAATGGTCATTTTGTGAAAGTCTAGGGGCAAAATGGTTATTTTACCCACAATACAAAATTGTAAGTGTCTAGATTGATATGCTGATTAAATGAACAAATTTTTCCATTTTAGATCAAGAATTACAAAATTCGGGCTTAGACTGGGGAAAAGCCAAGCTAACGGACTAAGTCGAAATATTTGCTCACGTTTTGTATACCGAGGTAAGTTGTATGATAATAATGCAACTATATTGTTATGATGTCTGAATGAATTAATATTGCATAAATTGTTATGATTGTGAATATGAGAATGCATGCTAAGAAATTAATGTAGTAAAGATTTCCGGTTGAGCATTTGGAATAGACTTGGATATCCATACCATGACATTGGGTAGCCAGTGAAAGACATGTCTGGGACATGCATCGGCCACATCATGAATGCCAGTGTAAGACATGTTTGGGACATGTATTGGCATTGAGACGAGGGCTAGTGTAAGACTTGTATGGGACATGTATCGGCCTCGGGATATACAAGCTAGTGTAAGACCTGTCTGGGACATGGCATTGGTCTCGATATATGAAAGTCAGTGTAAGACTTATCTGGGACACGACATCAACTTCAATGTGCTAGCCAGTGTAAGACCATGTCTGGGACATGACGTCGACATTTTATCCCATGTTCAGGGTTATTGAGTATCCGGTAATATTCCAAATGATTCAATGAAAGATTTATGATTTGTATCGAAATGAGAAAATTTATGACCATTTGGTGAGTGGTACAGGTACCTACTTGAAATGTAAAAGATGTGGGCTCAATATATGTCATATGAATTGTATTGGGTGGTGATGAGTAAGTTGTACTTATGTCTATTGTAACGCCCCCATGCCCGAAACCGTCACTGGAGTCGAGCTTGAGGGGTTACCGAACATAATTTTTCAAATTAAGAACTTCAAATCATTTGTTTCTACATTCACAACTTTCTAGCTACCTGCGTCACAGTTACAAGAAAAATCATATCTTGAGTTACAAAACTCAAAACCAAGATCCATAAATTTTTCCTAAATCTAAACTCATATATCTATTTTCTAATTTTTTTCTAGAATTTTTAGTTGGGCCAATTAGTATAGTTTATTAGTTAAATTTTCCCTTGTTTTAGGGTTCAACTGCTCTGACATCTGTGTATTACGAATAAGATATCTCTCTATACAGAATTTCAATGACTACGAGGTTTGTTTCTATTAAAACTAGACTCAATAAATAATCTGTAAATATAAATAATGACTTCTAATTATTTTTTTACAATTTATTATGAATTTTTAAAGTTAGAACAGATGATCCAGAAATCACTCTGGCCCTGTTTCACAAGGTTTCAAATATCTCATAAAGTATAATTTATATGCCTGTTTTTTTTTATCCATATGAAAATAGACTCATTAAGATTCAATTTCATAACTTTCTCATCATTTAATTCCATTTATACTATTTTTAGTGATTTTTCAAATTCATGTCATTGCTGCAGCAATATTCTGTTTTAAGGCAAATTTCATCTTTTCATGAGTTGTTATGAACTAGATAACCTATTAAACTTCCATGATATCAAACATGATCTAAATTTAACTATCACCATGACTTATCAATATCAAATATTTTCTCAACCAATTATGGCCATATCATAAAATTATTTACACAAAATAAGTATATTCCTATGCATGCCATACTTAAGTTTTACAAGCTATTTACCCAAATGAAAGTCCTTTGGATAGTGTGATCGAACCTTCGACCCGTCCCGATTCCTGAGCTAGCTTGTTCAAAACTACAGTAAATAAAGAGGAGGGAGTAAGCATAAATGCTTAGTAAGTTCATATGTAAATAACAAGTAACATAACAATACAAATATACCAAACAACTTTAGCATGGTATCACCAAAACATATATCACATTTCTAAACATCATTCATCATCTTACCACCTTATCGTTGTTGTATCTATTTTCAACCCGAGGGTTAAGAACATACCTGTCCAAAGTGTCTATTTCACAACACTTACCAAAACGTCGCTTGCACCTTAAGTGTTCTTCCATTTCACTAGAAATTTCACCCGTTGAACACATCGGAATACAACTCGGATACACGGATAATTTGCACATAAGTGCCTCATATGTAATCAAGAAATCATGTAACCCGCCCCTAAGTGAACTCAGACTCAACTCAACGAGCTCGGGCGTTCGCATCCATAAGTGAACTCGGACTCAACTCAACGAGTTCGGATGCCTAGTTACATTTCACGAACTCGGACTCAACTCAACGAGTTCAGACATTCACATCCATAAGTGAACTCGGACTCAACTCAACAAGTTCGGATGCTCAACCATCCTAGTGACATGTCACTTGTATCCTAATCTATTCCTAATGTTCAAACGGGATTTTCCTCGAACACATATCCTTGCTATCTTTCGTAAAATACCAAAACCAATACTCGATAGTACTTTATATTTAACAATTAATACACATAATTTGCATTTTATTCGAAAATAACCACAAAGCATATATTTCATAATAAAAATCAGCATATCATATAATTAACATCAATAACTTAAAAATAAAAATTATGCTGCATTATTTACACATGAACTTACCTTGGTACCAAAATATAAAGATTTTGCAATTTAGTCCACAATCTTTTCTTTTCCTCGATCGCGACTTGAATCTCCTTTCTCTTAATTATGGAGCTTGGAAGCTTGAAACAAAACCTAACTATGGAGAACCCTTGAAATTTCGGCCTAATGAAGAAGATGGACAAAAATTGGCTTTTACTTTTGTTTTAATTCATTTTAATAACTAAATGACCAAAATGCCCTTACTGCTAAACTTTCCAAAAATTCCATCCATGTCCAATTTTTGTCCATAGACGTAGAAATTGGTCAAATTGTTATTTAAGACCTCCTAATTAATATTTCAATGCAATTTCATACTAAAAACTTCTAGAATGCAAATTTTGCAACTTATTCGATTTAGTCCCTACTTTCAATTTAAGCACTTTAGGCATAGAATTTCATCACGAAATTTTCACACAATCATGCAATCATATCATATTCATCAAAATAATTATAAAATAATTATTTCTATCTTAGATTTGTGGTCACGAAGCCACTATTCCGATTAAGCCCTAATTCAGGATATTACATCTATTCGTTGTATTCATAGACAAGCTATGAGATGTTATGAGCATATTGTTATATGATAATTAGTTGATGTTTATTTTCATGCAACTTACTAAGGTTTATGCTTACCCCTTTTCCTTTTCATTTTCTTATAGTGCTGCCAAAGTAGCTTGAGGATCATCGCCTACATAGGAGAAACCAGTCACACTATCATCTGAAGTACTTGATATAGTTAGTTCTTTTATTTTGATTATGGCATGTATAGGAATTTTTTTCTTGTTTTAGTGTCACACTATTTTGGGGCCAAATGTATTTACTTGTTTTAGCATATGACTCATTTTGTATAAGGCCATTGGAAATGGCTAATATTGAAAGTTGTTATATGAATACAAGAAGGTCTTTCATGAATGAGAAAATTGTTGGTATGGTTGGGCTTGTGAATTTCAGTGTATGGATAGCATAGTACATAAATTAGTCACTTAAATATATGTGAAATGTATATAGGTCTTAGTTATGGTTGCGTGATTGGGAAATCATGTTGTGATAAACTTTGGTGTGATGGATGGTATTGGATTGTGTTTCAAGGTGGTAAAAGGCTTGGTAGATAGCCTTATATTGTCCACACGGGTAGACATATGGGCATGTGTCTGGGCTGTGTGTGACGCACGATCAATCCCATGGGTGTGTTGTTTGGTCATGTGTCCCCTACACGTAAAATTTTCAAGTCATTATGCACGGTAGTAAATAACAGGCATAGACACGATCGTGTGTCTCATCTGTGTGGAGGACACGGCCTCTGGCCATGAGCGTGTTCCTTGGCTGTGTGCCTCTATTTGGTTGCTAACATCAAAAACAGAATAACAAGGTTTTTAGACACGGGCTAAGACACGGGCGTGTCATGGCCATGTGAGGGACACGGGTATCTGTCAGGCCGTGTGAAAACCCCTGTAGTTTCGAATTTGGAATTTAATTCATACAGGTTTGGACACGGGCGTGTCCCCATGTGCTTAGGTCATGTGAACCACACGGGCCATTAGCATGACCATGTCATAGTGGCCACACAAGTGTGTTGCCCTTCCACATGAGCATGTGCCCTGTTTCAAAAGTCATTCTTATATGGTTGGTTAAAGGACCCGAGTTGGTCCCGAGCGGTTTCCAATGGATGTTTGGGGGCTCGTAAGTCCATGTTAAGGAATTTTAAACATAGTTTGAAAATGTTTAAATTTGAGCGTGTCTTGGTGACTCGAAAATGTGATATGTACGTGTTCAAGTTTAGTAATGCCTTGTACTCGTCCCAGCGTAGGCACGAGTGTGGGGTGTTACAAGTTTCAGTTTATTTTATAAATTTGAATTTGCTGAAAATGGTGTTTTATCTGATGGTGATTATTCTCTTAATTTGTAAAATAATGCCACTCATAATGTTATGCACATTCAAATTGGTACTAAACATTGTGTTATAAATAAATATTTCTCTATTTTATGGCATCGGGTACACAGTACTTTAGAATTTACTTATTTCAATACTTGTATAGTAAGGGCAAGCAGACTAACAAGTCAAAGAAAAGTGCCAAGAAGAGTTTAACCATATTGGAAACCATTCATTCTGATATATGTTGCCCAAATATAGATGTGTAAGGTCAGAAATACTTTATCACTCTCATAGACGATTAATCACAATACATGTATCTCAACATGCTTTATCACAATAGCGAAGCATTAAAATCCTTTAAAGTTTTCAGGGTTGAAGAAGAGAAACAATGTGATAAAAAAATCAATATTGTGAGAACCGATAGATGTGGTGAGTATCATGGTAGATACATTGATGATGGATAAGCACTTGGTTTATTTACGAAGATTTTTCAAGATAATGATATAGTTGGCCAATACACCATGCTAGGCTCACCTGATCAGAATGGTGTTGCGGAAAGAAGAAACCGAACTTTAATGGACATGGTGCAAAGTATGCTTAGTATCTTTAAGTTGCCTAAGTCCTTATGGGTTGAAGCTCTCAAAATGGCTGTGTCTATATTAAACTAAGTTCCAACCAAGGCAATCCAAAGACACTTTTTTAGTTATTTAAAAGTTGGAAACGAAGTTTGTGGCATATACGCTTATGGGGATACCCATCTAAAGTAAGAATTTATAACCCAGATGAAAAGAAATTGGACCTAAGGACCATTAGTGAGTATTTCATTGGATATACCGAAAGGTCTAAAGGATGCAAATTCTATTTTCATCTGATAGTACTAGAATTGTGGATTCGAGAAATGTAAAATTTCTTGAGAATTACTCAATTAGTGAGAGCGATCTATCTTGGGACACGATTCTCGTAGGTCAACCTTCTACTACAGGTAAGAGATTGATTATCATACATAACAACCCTCAAGTTCAACTGGGTGTTGAACAACAAATCAATTTGATGAAAATACTCTAGTAGATCAAGTTGTTTTGTGACAGCCCAAAATTGACCCTAGTCGGGAAGTGGTTTCGGGACCGTTAAACCGAGTCACCGAAATGTTTGAATGTGATATTTATTGTCTAGAATATGTAATTATGAATGTGTGAAAATTTCAAGCTTCGATTTAGTTGATTGCATGTGAATTCAGTTAGTAGGACTTGTGTGACACTTTTGAAATGTGATAGGCTAATCTATAAGGATCTAATAGTGCATGTAATAAAAAGGGAGGACTTGCATGTCAAATTTCCCCCCTAATTAGTAGCGGCCGGCCATGCTATGAGTGGAAACATGTCACAAACATGTTATGTTAGTGAGGTATGTTAGGAAAAATAAAATAAGGAGTATGGGTAATAAAGAAATGGAAAAAAAGAAAGAATGTGTGTGAGTGTTCCCCCCCCCCATTGCCGTGAGTTGAAGAAAAGAAAAAAAAAATTTGTTCATCCTTTTTCATTTCTTTTGGCCGAAAATTCTAAGGAAGGAGGAAGGAGTTCTTGCTTCATGTTTGGTTTGGAAGAGGATTAGGAGGAGGTTTGGCCATACTTGTATCTAGATTAAGGTATGTTTGAGGTTGTGCCATGAGATTCATGCATGTTTTTAGTTGCTAGCTTGAGTTCTAATTAGCCCATGGTTCAAATCTTTGCTATGTCATGGGGATGATATTCGGCCTAGGTGGATTTTGTGTTAATGCCATTGCATGCTAAATATGAAGCTTGTTAATGATACATGTGATGGTGGATTGATGACTCTTGGATTTTCTTTTTAGCATTTTTGAGTGAGACATTAAGTTCTTTGTTTAACCATGACCAAAATTGAAATGGTATGGTGTTGTGATGTATTCGGCCATGGTATATCCATAAGTATGATTTATGCTTATTGCATGGTAGGTAAGATTTGTGTTTTGGATTTATGTTCATGTTTAGTTATAATCAACTTTGAGATTCGGCTCTTGCACATATATATATATGTTTGCACATGACGTAGTGGTATGACATATACAATATCTCAAGGTATATATTTACATATGATGGTGTTTCAGTTATGGAGTACATGATGGATGCGTATTGAGTTATAATATGTAATGCATTAGTTAGTAAAAGGTATGCCATTTGTGTGTGGTATTGAGTATATAATTGGCCTCAACATAGACATGCATAATCGGCCACATGAATGAGTACATAGGTTGATGTGTTGTTCGGCCATAGGTAAGCATATTAAAGGCTTTATCTTGACTTAGAAAATTCGGCGAAGGAGAGTATTAACTAATGTATTGAGTTTGATTCATGATTCCGTACATATGTGACTTTAATGTCTAATGAATATATGTGGGCCAAGTACCTTGAGTTCCTCTTTTCGATGCTCAAATGATTAAATTAATTTATTTGTTAAATTAAGCTCAAGAGCAAACGGGAACTAAATCCGATAAAGGGAAGGAAAAAGTGGTCGAATAGCCATCGGAATCGTTCGACAACATCCGAGGTAAGTTTTCGAGTAATGGGACTTAAATTATGATTCGATTAGATTATGTCTTAAGTAAATCAAAATCATGCTCTTGTATGTGGCTATTGAGCCGAAATTGTAAATGTGATAAGTGTCTTGTGTTTGAGCTTTGGTAATGAAAATGAAATATGAATGTGTCATGATTTATTGATATATGTGCATGGTTACTCGAATGATATCCGGGCTAAGTCCCGAAGGCTTTTGTGCTAAGCGACTACATCCGGACTAAGATCCGAAGGCATTTGTGCTAGCGACTATATCCGGGCTAAGTCCCGAAGGCATTTATGCTAGTGACCATATCCGGGTTAAGACCCGAAGGCCTTGTGCGAGTGGTTATATCCGGCTAAACCCCGAAGATGCTTGATTTGGGAATGAACGATCTTGCTGTAAAAATTTAAATTAATACGCTCGTAAAATCCCAGCGATGAGGTATGTTTCGTGTGTGCTTTGAATTAGTTGATCCCTTACAAATCTGTATTCGCTCAGTCGATAAATGAGCTACCAGCCTTTGGCTAAGTTGATCTTTTGTGTATGAACATAAGGGTTGGTAATGTGAAGTAAGTATGATATTGAGAATTTGTGCATATGAAATTATCTGTTTAGCTATATGAATGCTATACTCTTTTTGTGCTGGAATCCCTTGCTCAAAACTTACTAAGCATAAATTGCTTACTCCGTTTCTTTGTTTCTCTGTTTTATAGATTTTGGCTTGTCAGCTATCGGACTCGGGATTTTTGGAAGTCGAAGTCTCCCACACTATCAAAGCCCCCTTTTGGTACAATTTTGGTTGAACTTTGAAATGGCATGTATAGGACTACCCTTCTTGTTGTTGGTCATGTACCCATGGATTTTGTGTAAATTTGGATAGCCATGCGAAAATTGATTTTATACGTTTTTAGCATAGTACTATAATCGTTTTGTATGTTGATCACTAAGAGGTATGGAAATGTTTGGAAACGATTAGCCATTGGAATGGTTAATCATGATTATACTTTGTGCTATGTATGCAAAAAAGGGCTAATTGAATCATGGAAACTATGAAAAAGGTAAAGTCTACCTTAAAGGCAGATGCTGACAGCAGCAGCAATGTGGATGTGAAAAATCACTAAAAATAGTAGGAATGGAATTAAATAGTGAATAAATTATGTAAATAAACCTTGATGAATCTACTTTCATATGGAAGAAACGAAACGGTCATATGAGTTGTATGTTAAGATATATTTAGGTTTTCGTGAAACAGGGCCAGAACGGTTTCTGGATTCCCTGTTCCGACTTTGGAAATTCATTATAAGTTAACCAGAGATAATTATGAGTCATGCCATATATGTATAGATTCCTCTTTGAGTCTAGTTTCTATAGAAACAAACGGCATCAGTATTGAAGCCCTGTACAGGGAGATATCCAAGTCGTAATACACGAAGGTCAGTGTAGTCGATCCCTGTAACATGGGAGAATTTAACTAATAAACTGTACTAATTGGCCTGACCAAAAACTATAGAAAAAAATTTGTAGATGCATATATGAGTCTAGTTTCAGGGAAAAATCACGAAACTGATTTTCGAGTTGTGGAACTCAAGATATGATTTTTAAGGTGACAGTGACACAGTTAGCCAGCTGTCTGGGAATTTTTAAAATGAACTGTGCAAGTAAATGAATTAAGTCGGTCAGCACCTCGTGTTCGACTCCGGCAACGGTCTCGGGCACGGGGTGTTACAATTTTATTGGTATCAGAGCTACGGTTTAGTCAATTCTAGGACTACCGTAATACGTTTGGGTCTAGCTATACATGCCATTTTGTGATTATTTGATAGTGTGGTGATTTCTGACAATTGAAAATGTGTTTATTTATAGTAATGGATCCCGATCCCGACCGAGTGGTAGCTGATGATCTTGAGAGTGTGGCGCCTGCTCCCGCACAAGGGACAGCTCCGGCGGACTCTCAACCGATTGCTAGTAATCCGAATGACGAAGCTAGACAAGCTTTCTATAGCGTAATGAATGATTGGTTCAACCAATACATTCGAACTAATACGGCTGTTCCACAACCTCCATTCCCGACTAATGCCACCCCCGCACCTACAATACCTCCGGCAACTGACAAAATAAGGTCAAATAAGCCCCCAGTTGACAGAATCCGAAAACACGGGGCTACTGAATTTAAAGCTACGGATAGCGATGATGCCGAGCAAGCTGAATTTTGGTTGGACAACACTATCCGGGTACTCGACGAGCTATCTTGCACACCCGATGAGTGCCTAAAGTGTACTATCTCCTTGCTACGTGATTCTGCCTACTATTGGTGGAATACGTTGACTTCTGTTGTGCCTAGAGAGCAAGTAACTTGGGAGTTTTTCCAAACCGAGTTTCGGAAAAAGTATATCAGTCAGAGATTCATTGACCAAAAACGGAAGGAATTTCTTGAACTCAAACAAGGTTCCATGTCGGTTACCGACTATGAACGAAAACTTGTGAGGCTTAGCCGGTATGTGCGAGAATGCATTTCTTCAGAAGCTGTGATGTGTAAACGTTTCGAGCATGGACTAAATGATGATATAAAGCTGTATGTTGGCATCTTGGAAATCTGAGAATTTGTGGTACTTGTTGAGCGAGCTTGTAAAGCCGATGAGCAAAGTATGGAGAAAAGAAAAGCTGATATGGGAGCAAAGGAGTTTCGTAAGAGGTCTTCGGGGAAGCCCTTCCACAGTCATCGAAGAAATTTAGAGATGACTTAGGCCGGTCTAGGGACACTTCGGGTTTCTCTAGACGAGATCGCGATCCACCCTCTGTAAGCACACGAGTCACTTCGGTCGCCAGTGTTGGAAATGATCATCGGGACAGAACGGAATGTCGATATTGCGGTAAATGGCATTCGGGGAGTTGTAGATTCCATGACCGCTCCTGTTACAAGTGCGGATCAGTTGACCACTTCATTAAAGATTGCCCGAGGTTGTCTGAACAGAATGTAAATCAGAGTGGGAAACCGGGTGCTACCACTGCTCGAGGTAGACCATCTAGAAATACGGGCAATGCTAGTGGTGGTCAGAGAGGATCTAGAGATGCTACGACCAGATCCGAGGCTCGCGCTCCTGCTAGGGCTTATGCTATACGCGCACGCGAGGATGCTTCCTCGCCAGATGTTATTACCGGTACTTTTACTCTCTTTGATACTAATGTGATTGCTTTGATTGACCCTGGTTCTACTCATTCTTATATATGCGAAACCTTAGCATCCAGTAAGACTTTACCTATTGAGTCTACTGAGTTCGTAATTCGGGTGTCAAATCCCTTGGGTCGTTACGCGCTTGTCGACAAAGTGTGTAAGAAATGTCCCCTAGTAATTCGAGGTTCCTGTTTTCTGGCGGACTTGATGCTTTTGCCGTTTGATGAATTTGATGTTATTCTTGGTTTGGATTGGTTGACCGTGCATGATGCGGTTGTGAATTGCAAAAGCAAGACTATGGATTTGAGGTGCGCAAATAACGAGATGATCCGAGTTAAGTCTACGGACTTAAAGGGGTTGCCAGCTGTAATATCATCAATGTTGGCCCAGAAATATGTAAGAAAGGGGTGCGAAGCATACCTTGCGTATGTACGTGATGATAAGGAGTTAGAAATAAAACTCGAATCTGTGCCGGTGGTTTGTGAATACCCGGATGTTTTTCCCGAAGAATTACCGGGTTTGCCACCTGTTCGGGAGATAGAGTTTGGTATTGAGCTTGTACCTGGGACTACGCCGATTTCGATAGCTCCGTATCGTATGGCACCAACCGAGTTAAAAGAGTTGAAAGCTCAGTTGCAAGAATTGACGGATAGAGGTTTCGCTCGACCAAGTTTCTCACCTTGGGGTGCACCAGTATTGTTTGTGAAAAAGAAGGACGGAACCATGAGGTTGTGCATTGACTATTGTCAGCTGAATAAAGTGACGATAAAGAATAAATATCTGTTACCGCGTATTGATGATTTGTTTGATCAACTAAAGGGAGCCTCAGTGTTTTCAAAGATAGATTTGAGATCGGGTTATTATCAGTTGCGGATTCGAGATTCAGACGTATCCAAAACTACTTTCAGAACGAGGTACGGTCACTACGAGTTCTTAGTGATGCCGTTCGGACTCACTAATGCCCCTGCGGTATTTATGGATTTGATGAATCGGATCTTCAGACAGTATTTGGACCGGTTCGTAGTTGTGTTCATTGATGACATCTTGGTCTATTCAAGAGATGAGACCGAACATGCTGAGCACCTGAGATTAGTGTTGCAAATTTTGCGGGATAAGCAGTTATATGCTAAGTTCAGTAAGTGTGAGTTCTGGTTAAGAGAGGTTAGCTTCTTGGGTCATGTGGTATCCGCATCGGGTATTCGAGTTGACCCGAGCAAAATTTCAGCCATACTTAACTGGAAGCCTCCGAGAAATATTACTGAGGTTCGGAGCTTTTTGGGACTTGCCGGTTACTACCGACGGTTTGTAAAAGGTTTCTCGATGATAGCCACACCAATAACGAAACTGCTTCAGAAAGATGTTAAGTTTGAATGGACAGAAAAGTGTCAGAAAAGTTTCGATCAATTGAAAACTCATTTGACGGAAGCTCCAGTACTAGTGCAGCCCGAATCCGGAAAAGAGTTTGTCATTTATAGTGATGCCTCCCTACTTGGGTTGGGTTGCGTATTGATGCAAGAAGGTCGAGTTGTGGCCTATGCGTCGAGACAATTAAAGCCACATGAGAAAAATTATCCGACCCATGATCTCGAATTAGCTGCCATCATATTCGCTTTGAAAATATGGCGACATTACTTATTTGGTGAGAAGTGCCATGTATTTTCGGATCACAAAAGTCTCAAATATTTGATGACTCAAAGAGACTTGAATCTGCGACAAAGGCGTTGGCTTGAGTTGTTGAAAGATTATGAGCTTGTCATTGATTATCACCCGGGAAAGGCTAATGTGGTTGCGGACGCCTTAAGCCGGAAATCACTGTTTGCTTTACGAGCGATGAATGTACACTTGTCTGTTCTACTCGACAATGTGTTAGTAGCTGAATTAAAGGCCAAACCATTATTGATTCATCAAATTCGTGAAGCTCAGAAAGTCGACGATGAATTGGTTGCAAAACGGGCTGAATATGTTCCGAATATGGAATCTGAATTTCAAATTGATGATGACGATTGTTTGAGGTTCAGGAATCGTTTGTGTGTTCCAAGAAATTCAGAACTTATTTCGATGATTCTGAATGAAGCTCATTGTAGCTGAATGTCAATCTACCCGGGGAGTACGAAAATGTACAATGACCTAAGACGTCAGTTTTGGTGGTATGGTATGAAACGAGACATTTTCGACTTTGTTTCGAAGTGCTTAGTATGTTAGCAAGTGAAGGCGGAACATCAAGTGCCCACGGGTTTGCTTCAGCCGATCATGATACCTGAATGGAAATGGGAACGAGTCACGATGGATTTTGTATCTGGGTTGCCAGTATCGGCAAGTAAGAAAGATGCGATTTGGGTCGTCGTTGATAGATTGACTAAGTCGGCACATTTTATCCCCGTATGCACGGATTTCTCAATGGATAAACTAGCTGAATTGTATGTTTCTCAGATTGTGAGATTACACGGGGTACCTATTTCTATCGTGTCGGATAGAGATCCGAGATTCACCTCACGATTTTGGAAGAAATTGCAAGAAGCTTTGGGTACCAAGCTACATTTTAGCACTGCTTTTCACCCCCAAACCGATGGTCAATCCGAGCGGATAATTCAGATACTTGAGGATATGTTGAGATGTTGCATCCTCGAGTTCAGTGGTTCATGGGAACGGTATTTACCTTTGATTGAATTCGCTTACAACAATAGTTATCAATCAAGTATTAAGATGGCACCTTACGAGGCTTTGTACGGTTGTAAATGCCGTACACCATTGTTTTGGACCGAGCTCGGTGAAAGTAAAATTTTCGGAGTTGATTTGATTAAAGATGCCGAACAGAAAGTAAAGGTAATCCATGAAAGTCTGAAGGCAGCCACAGATCATCAGAAATCGTATGCGGATTTGAAACGAAAAGACATTGAATATCAGATGGGAGATAAAGTGTTTCTTAAAGTTTCGCCTTGGAAAAAGATACTCAGATTTGGCCGTAAGGGCAAGTTGAGGCCGAGATTCATTGGGCCGTACGAAATCTCCGAACGAGTTGGTCCAGTTGCGTATAGATTGATTTTGCCCCCTGAACTTGAAAAGATTCACGACGTCTTTCATGTTTCGATGCTTCGACGTTATAGATCCGATCCGTCACACGTGATTAATCCATCAGAAGTTGAAATTCAATCTGACTTGAGTTATGAAGAAGAACCGATTCGTATCCTAGCTCGTGAAGTGAAAGAGTTGCGAAACAAAAGGGTTCCGTTAGTAAAGGTGTTATGGCTCAAACACGAAGTCGAAGAAGCTACTTGGGAAACCGAGAATGCCATGAAAGAACGATACCCAAACTTATTTACCGGTAAGATTTTCAGGGACGAAAATTTCTTAATTGGGCGAGAGTTGTGACAGCCCAAAATTGACCCTAGTCGGGAAGTGGTTTCGGGACCGCTAAACCGAGTCACCGAAATGTTTGAATGTGATATTTATTGTCTAGAATATGTAATTATGAATGTGTGAAAATTTCAAGCTTCGATTTAGTCGATTGCATGTGAATTCAGTTAGTAGGACTTGTGTGACACTTTTGAAATGTGATAGGCTAATCTATAAGGATCTAATAGTGCATGTAATAAAAAGGGAGGACTTGCATGTCAAATTTCCCCCTAATTAGTAGCGGCCGGCCATGCTATGAGTGGAAACATGTCACAAACATGTTATGTTAGTGAGGTATGTTAGGAAAAATAAAATAAGGAGTATGGGTAATAAAGAAATGGAAAAAAAGAAAGAATGTGTGTGAGTGTTCCCCCCCATTGCCGTGAGTTGAAGAAAAGAAAAAAAATTTGTTCATCCTTTTTCATTTCTTTTGGCCGAAAATTCTAAGGAAGGAGGAAGGAGTTCTTGCTTCATGTTTGGTTTGGAAGAGGATTAGGAGGAGGTTTGGCCATACTTGTATCTAGATTAAGGTATGTTTGAGGTTGTGCCATGAGATTCATGCATGTTTTTAGTTGCTAGCTTGAGTTCTAATTAGCCCATGGTTCAAATCTTTGCTATGTCATGGGGATGATATTCGGCCTAGGTGGATTTTGTGTTAATGCCATTGCATGCTAAATATGAAGCTTGTTAATGATACATGTGATGGTGGATTGATGACTCTTGGATTTCTTTTTAGCATTTTTGAGTGAGACATTAAGTTCTTTGTTTAACCATGACCAAAATTGAAATGGTATGGTGTTGTGATGTATTCGGCCATGGTATATCCATAAGTATGATTTATGCTTATTGCATGGTAGGTAAGATTTGTGTTTTGGATTTATGTTCATGTTTAGTTATAATCAACTTTGAGATTCGGCTCTTGCACATATATATATATGTTTGCACATGACGTATTGGTATGACATATACAATATCTCAAGGTATATATTTACATATGATGGTGTTTCGGTTATGGAGTACATGATGGATGCGTATTGAGTTATAATATGTAATGCATTAGTTAGTAAAAGGTATGCCATTTGTGTGTGGTATTGAGTATATAATTGGCCTCAACATAGACATGCATAATCGGCCACATGAATGAGTACATAGGTTGATGTGTTGTTCGGCCATAGGTAAGCATATTGAAAGCTTTATCTTGACTTAGATAATTCGGCTAAGGAGAGTATTAACTAATGTGTTGAGTTTGATTCATGATTCCGTACATATGTGACTTTAATGTCTAATGAATATATGTGGGCCAAGTACCTTGAGTTCCTCTTTTCGATGCTCAAATGATTAAATCAATTTATTTGTTAAATTAAGCTCAAGAGCAAACGGGAACTAAATCCGATAAAGGGAAGGAAAAAGTGGTCGAATAGCCATCGGAATCGTTCGACAACATCCGAGGTAAGTTTTCGAGTAATGGGACTTAAATTATGATTCGATTAGATTATGTCTTAAGTAAATCAAAATCATGCTCTTGTATGTGGCTATTGAGCCGAAATTGTAAATGTGATAAGTGTCTTGTGTTTGAGCTTTGGTAATGAAAATGAAATATGAATGTGTCATGATTTATTGATATATGTGCATGGTTACTCGAATGATATCCGGGCTAAATCCCGAAGGCTTTTGTGCTAAGCGACTACATCCGGACTAAGATCCGAAGGCATTTGTGCTAGCGACTATATCCGGGCTAAGTCCCGAAGGCATTTATGCTAGTGACCATATCCGGATTAAGACCCGAAGGCCTTGTGCGAGTGGTTATATCCGGCTAAACCTCGAAGATGCTTGATTTGGGAATGAGCGATCTTGCTGTAAAAATTTAAATTAATACGCTCGTAAAATCCCAGCGATGAAGTATGTTTCGTGTGTGCTTTGAATTAGTTGATCCCTTACAAATCTATATTCGCTCAGTCGATAAATGAGCTACCGGCCTTTGGCTAAGTTGATCTTTTGTGTATGAACATAAGGGTTGGTAATGTGAAGTAAGTATGATATTGAGAATTTGTGCATATGAAATTATCTGTTTAGCTATATGAATGCTATACTTTTTTTGTGCTGGAATCCCTTGCTCAAAACTTACTAAGCGTAAATTGCTTACTCCGTTTCTTTGTTTCTCTGTTTTATAGATTTTGGATCGTCAGCTATCGGACTCGGGATTTTTGGAAGTCGAAGTCTCCCACACTATCAAAGCCCCCTTTTGGTACAATTTTGGTTGAACTTTGAAATGGCATGTATAGGACTACCCTTCTTGTTGTTGGTCATGTACCCATGGATTTTGTGTAAATTTGGATAGCCATGCGAAAATTGCTTATATACGTTTTTAGCATAGTACTATAATCGTTTTGTATGTTGATCACTAAGAGGTATGGAAATGTTTGGAAACGATTAGCCATTGGAATGGTTAATCATGATTATACTTTGTGCTATGTATGCAAAAAAGGGCTAATTGAATCATGGAAACTATGAAAAAGGTAAAGTCTACCTTAAAGGCAGATGCTGACAGCAGCAGCGATGTGGATGTAAAAAATCACTAAAAATAGTAGGAATGGAATTAAATAGTGAATAAATTATGTAAATGAACCTTGATGAATCTACTTTCATATGGAAGAAACGAAACGGTCATATGAGTTTTATGTTAAGAGATATTTAGGTTTTCGTGAAACAGGGCCAGAACAGTTTCTGGATTCCCTGTTCCGACTTTGGAAATTCATTATAAATTAACCAGAGATAATTAGGAGCCATGCCATATATTTATAGATTCCTCTTTGAGTCTAGTTTGTATAGAAACAAACGGCATCAGTATTGAAGCCCTGTACAGGGAGATATTCAAGTCGTAATGCGCAAAGGTCAGTGTAGTTGATCCCTGTAACATGGGAGAATTTAACTAATAAACTGTACTAATTGACCCGAACAAAAATTATAGAAAAAAATTTTTAGATGTATATATGAGTCTAGTTTCAGGGAAAATCACGAAACTGATTTTCGAGTTGTGGAACTCAAGATATGATTTTTAAGGTGACAGTGACACAGTTAGCCAGCTGTCTGGAAATTTTTAAAATGAACTGTGCAAGTAAATGAATTAAGTCGGTCAGCACCTCGTGTTCGACTCCGGCAACGGTCTCGGGCACGGGGTGTTACATGTTTAATAAAATCTAGAAATTATTGAACAACCAATTGAACAAAATGATCCACAAGGATTTATTGGTTCAACATTGAGGAGATCTACTAGAGAAAAGAAATCAACAATTTCTAGTGACTATATTGTGACTATTGTGTATCTGCAAGAGTCTGACTATAATATTGGAACTGAGAATGATCCTGAGTCATTTTCACAATCCATAAGTTACAAAGAGTCAGAATTGTGGTACAATGCTATGAAAGAAGAGATTAATTCCATGAAAAGTAACGAAGTTTATGATCATGTGTTGTTGCTTGAAGGCGTAAAAGCCATTGAATGTAAATGGGTCTTAAAAAAAAGACTCAATGGGCAACATAGAAAGATATAAAGCTAGACTCAGTGCGAAAGAATTCATTCAACAAGAAGGAATCGATTATACTGAGACTTTCATTCTTATATCTAAGAAAGATTTCTTACGCATTGCGTTAGCATTGGCAGCTCATTTTGATTTTGAGTTACAACAAATGGATGAGAAAACCACCTTTCTCAATGGTAACCTAAATGAAGAGGTATACATCAAACAACATAAAAGATTCTCCTCTAGTGATGGTGAACACTTGGTATGCAAGCTAAAGAAGTCCATAAATGGATTAAAACAAGCTTCCCGACAGTGGTATTTAAAATTTCATGAAGTTATCTATTCGTTTTGTTTTGTTCAGAATATTATGGATAAATGCATATACCAGAAGATCAGTGGGAGTAAAATTTGTTTCCTTACTCTACATGTGGACGACATGTAACACCCCTAACCCCTATCCGTTTCCGGAACAGGGTCACGAAGCATTACTGAAGTTACAAATCAATTATAGAAAATTTCATATCATTTACTATTCATATCCAAAATCAATCATATCATACCTTAATTGGGTCCTTAAGGCTCAAAATACAAATTAGAATCAAATTGGGACTAAACCAAAAACTCAAAAAAAAATTTGCAAAATTTCAAAATTTTTCTTAGGTGTAGGGGACACACGCCCGTGTTGTCAAACCATATAGCTCATACGGCCAGGTGACATGCCCGTGTCTTAGGCTGTGTGGGCATTCAATGTGAGGCATATGGACGTGTCCCAACATGTGTTCAAATTAGGGTAGCTACTGACTTGGGTCACACGGCCAGCCGCACGCCCGTGTGCTAGGCCGTGTGGACAATTTAATTTTCAAAAATTAGATGCAGGATTCACACAGCCAAGACACACGCCCGTGTGTTAGGCCATGTGTTTCACACAGCTGAGAAACACGCCCTTCTCTCTACCCGTGTGGCCAATTATGAGCATTCTATTTCTCAATTTTTAAAATGCGGGGGACACGGCCATACCACACGCCTGATCGCATGGCTGTGTATCATACATAGTTGAGACACACGCCCATGTGTCTAACCGTGTGGACAAAATAAGGTCATTTCCAAGCCCTCACCCAAATTTTTCCTTGTACCTACATTAATACTTGCATACATATACCAACCAATTCAAGACGTTAAAACCAAGTCAACATTAACATTATACATGATATATCATCATATATATTCAAACATACCTTTTGTGAAACATATATTTTTACCATAATTCAATCTAACCATATCAAGCATGTAACACCCCGAACCCGAGACCGTCACCGGAGTCGAACACGAGGTGTTAACAGACTTTAAACCACTTATAAAAAAAATTTCCCAGACACTGCCAATCTACGTACTAGTCGCTTTAAAAATCATATCTTGAGTTCAGAAACTCGGAATCCAGTTCCGTAAATTTTCCCTGAAACTAGACTCATATTCCCATCTACATATTTTTTTATAGAATTTTTTGTTGGGCCAATTAGTACAGTTTATTAGTCAAAGTCTACCATGTTACAGGGATCAACTACACTGACCTTTGCGCATTACGACTTGGATATCTCCCTTTACAGGGCTTCAATACTGATGTCGTTTGTTTCTATAGAAACTAGACTCAAAGAGGAATCTATAAATATATGGCATGACTCCTAATTATCTCTGGTTAATTTATAATGAATTTCCAAAGTCGAACAGGGAATCCAGAAACCGTTCTGGCCCTGTCTTACGAGAACCAGAATATCTCTTAACATACTGTCCATATGATCGTTTCGTTACTTTCCTATGAAAATAGATTCATCAAGGTTCGTTTATAATTTATTTACTATTTAATTCTATGCCTACTATTTTTAGTGATTTCCCAAATCTACATCACTGCTGCTGTCAGCATCTGCCTTTAAGGTAGACTTTACCTATTTCATAGTTTCCATGATTCAACTAGCCCTTTTAGCATAAATAGCACAAATTATGATAGTGATTAACCATTCCCATGGCCAATCCTTGTTAAGCATATCCACACCTCTCAATAACCATATCCATACCAAATGATTATAACATTATACTCAAACATATATAAGCCATTTTCGCATGGCTATCCAAAATTATACAAGTCCAAAGGGTCCATGACCCCCAACAAAAAGGGTAGTCCTATACATGCCATTTCGAAGTTCAACCAAAATTGTACCAAAAGGGGGGGGGCTTTGATAGTGTGGGCGACTTCAACTTCAAAATCCCGAGTCCGATAGCTGGAGAACCAAAATCTATAAAACAGAGAATCAAGGAGACGGAGTAAGCAATTTATGCTTAGTAAGTTTTGAGCAAGGGATTCCAGCACAACAAAAGTATAGCATTCATGTAGCTAAACGGATAATTTCATATGCACAATTTTTCAATATCATACTTACTTCACATTACCAACCCTTTTATTCATACACAAAGATCAACTTAGCCAAAGGCCGGTAGCTCATTTATCAACTGAGCGAATACTTATTTGTAAGGGCTCGACTAATTCAAAGCACATACGAAACATACCTTAATGTTGGGATGTTTCAAGCGTATTAACTGAAATTTTTACAACAAGATCATTCATTCCCAAATCACGTACCTTCGGAATTTAACCGGATATAGCTACTTGTTCAAATGCCTTCGGGACATAGCCCGGTTATAGTAACTCGCACAAATGCCTTCGGGACTTAACCCGGATTTAGTAACTCGCACAAATGCCTTCGGGACTTAACCCGGATTTAGTAACTCGCACAAATGCCTTCGGATCTTAGTCCGAATTTAGTAACTCGTACAAATGCCTTCGGATCTTAGTCCGGATATGGTCACCTAGCACAAAGCCTTCGGGACTTAGCCCGGACATCATTCGAATAACCATGCACATTTAACAATAAATCATGGCACATTCGTATTTCGTTTTTGTTAGCAAAACTCAAACACAAGACACTTATCATTCTTGCAATTTCGGCTCAATAGCCACACACAAAGAGCATGATTTTGATTTGCTTAAAACATGATCTAATCAAATCATAATTTAAGCTCTTTTACTCAAGAACTTACCTCGGATGTTGTCGAACGATTCCGATAGCTATTCGACCACTTTTTCCTTCCCTTTATCGGATTTAGTTCCCCTTTGCTCTTGAGCTTAATTAAACAAATAAATTGGTTTAATCATTTGAGCATCGAAAAGAGGAACACAAGGCACTTAGCCCATATTTATACATTAGACATTAAAGTCACATATGTACGGAAATCATGAATCAAACTCAACATTTTAGCTAATTTTCCCCCTTGGCCGAATTTTCTAAGCCAAGACAAAAGCATCAATATGCTTGCCTCTAACCGAATACATGCAACACCAATCTCCTTCCTATGGCCAAATATGCATGTCTATGTTGGGGCCGATTGCAACACTTAATACATTCTACAAGTATGGTCACTTGTATTGACTAAACACCATTTTGTTTCAAGTTCAAAACTTGGCTAATACACACATATATACACTAGTAAAGCATCCTCTCCCTTTCCATCAATTTAACACATGCATTACTCATTAATATACAAAAATTATATTCGGCCTTAGCACACAACTTGCTAGCCGATTCTTCTCCATCTAGCAACCAATGCACATATGTGCTCACTCAAAAATGCTAAAAAGAAGATTCAAGAATCATCAATCCACCATCACATGCATCATTAACAAGCTTCATATTTAGCATGCAATGGCATTAACACAAAATCCACCTAGGCCGAATATCATCCCCATGACATAGCAAAGATTTGAACCATGGGCTAATTAGAACTCAAGCTAGCAACTAAAAACATGCATGAATCTCATGGCACAACCTCAAACATACCTTGATCTAGATACAAGTATGGCCAAACCTCCTCCTAATCCTCTTCCAAACCAAACATGAAGCAAGAACTCCTTCTTCCTTCCTTAGAATTTTCGGCCAAAAGAAGATGAAAAAGGATGAACAAAATTTTTCTTTTCTTTTCTTTAACTCACGGCAATGGGGGGGTATGGATGAGACCATTCTTTTTTTTTTCATCACTCCTCCCTTTCATTATTTAATTACCATGCTCATTATTTTATTGTTTCCACCCATGATGCACCAACACAACATGTCTATGACATGTCTTGCCCATCACACTTGGTCAACCATACTTGTCATGGCCGGCCACTACTAATAGAGGGGGAAATTGACATGCAAGTCCCCCCTTTTTCAACATGCACTAATAGGTCCTTATGCTTTGACCTATCACATTTCAAATTTTCTCACATAAGTCCTATTTACTAAAACTCACATGCAATCGACTAAATCGAAGCTTGAAATTTCACACATTCATAATTACATATTCTAGACAATAAATATCACATTCGAACATTTCGGTGACTCGGTTTAGCGGTCCCGAAACCACTTCCTGACTAGGGTCAATTTTGGGTTGTCACAACTCTCCCCCACTTAACAAATTTTCGTCCCCGAAAATCTTACCGGTAAATAGGTTTGGGTATCGTTCTTTCATCGAGCTCTCGGTTCCCAAGTAGCTTCCTCGATCCCGTGTTTGAGCCATAACACCTTAACTAACGGAACCCTTTTGTTTCGCAACTCTTTCACTTCACGAGCTAGGATACGAATCGGTTCTTCTTCATAACTCAAGTCAGATTGAATTTCAACTTCTGAGGGATTAATCACATGTGACGGATCGGATCTATAACGTTGAAGCATCGAAACATGAAAGACATCGTGAATCTTTTCAAGTTCAGGGGGCAAAATCAATCTATACGCAACCGGACCAACTCGTTCAGATATTTCGTACGGCCCAATGAATCTCGGGCTCAACTTGCCCTTACGGCCAAATCTGAGTACATTTTTCCAAGGCGAAACTTTAAGAAACACTTTATCTCCCACCTGATATTCAATGTCTTTTCGTTTAAAATCCGCATACGATTTTTGACGATCTGTGACTGCCTTCAGACTTTCACGGTTTACCTTTACTTTCTGTTCGGCATCTTTAATCAAATCAACTCCGAAAATTTTATTTTCACCGAGCTCGGTCCAAAACAATGGTGTACGGCATTTACGACCGTACAAAGCCTCGTAAGGTGCCATCTTAATACTTGATTGAAAACTATTGTTGTAAGCGAATTCAATCAAAGGTAAATACCGTTCCCATGAGCTACTGAACTCGAGGATGCAACATCTCAACATATCCTCAAGTATCTGAATTATCCGCTCAGATTGACCATCGGTTTGGGGGTGAAAAGCAGTGCTAAAATGCAGCTTGGTACCCAAAGCTTCTTGCAATTTCCTCCAAAATCGTGAGGTGAATCTCAGATCTCTATCCGACACGATAGAAATAGGTACCCCTTGTAATCTCACAATCTGAGAAACGTACAATTCAGCTAGTTTATCCAATGAAAAATCCGTACGCACAGGGATAAAGTGAGCCGACTTAGCCAGTCTATCGACAACAACCCAAATCGCATCTTTCTTACTTGCTGACAATGGCAGTCCGGAAACAAAGTCCATTGTGACTCGATCCCATTTCCACTCAGGTATCATGATCGGCTGAAGTAATCCTGAAGGCACTTGATGTTCCGCTTTCACTTGTTGACATATTAAACATCTCGAAACAAAGTCGGAGATGTCTCGTTTCATACCATGCCACCAAAACCAATGTTTCAAATCGTTGTACATTTTCGTACTCCCCGGATGAATTGACATTCGGCTACAATGGGCTTCGTTCAGAATCATCGAAATGAGTTCTGAATTTCTTGGAACACACAACCGACTTTTGAACCTCAAACAATCGTCATCACCAATTTGAAATTCGGATTCCATATTCGGAACACATTCAGCCCGTTTTGCAACCAATTCATCGTCGACTTTCTGAGCTTCACGAATTTGACGAATCAATAATGGTTTGGCCTTTAATTTAGCTACTAACACATTGTCGGGTAGAACAGACAAGTGCACATTCATCGCTCGTAAAGCAAACAGTGATTTCCGGCTTAAGGCGTCCGCAACCACATTAGCCTTTCCCGGGTGGTAATCAATGACAAGCTCGTAATCTTTCAACAACTCAAGCCAACGTCATTGTCGCAGATTTAAGTCTCTTTGAGTCATCAAATATTTGAGACTTTTGTGATCCGAAAATACATGGCACTTTTCACCAAATAAGTAATGTCGCCATATTTTTAAAGCAAATACGATGGCAGCTAGTTCAAGATCATGGGTCGGATAATTTTTTTCTCATGTGGCTTTAATTGTCTCGACGCATAGGCCACCACTCGACCTTCTTGCATCAATACGCAACCCAACCCAAGTAGGGATGCGTCACTATAAATGACAAACTCTTTACCTGATTCGGGTTGCACTAAAATTGGAGCTTCAGTCAAATAAGTTTTCAGTTGATCGAAACTTTTCTGACATTTCTCCGTCCATTCGAACTTAACATCCTTTTGAAGTAGCTTCGTCATTGGTGTGGCTATCATCGAGAAACCTTTTACAAATCGTCGGTAATAACCGGCGAGCCCCAGGAAGCTCTGAACTTCGGTAATATTCTTGGAGGCTTCCAGTTAAGTATGGCTGAAATTTTGCTCGGGTCAACTCGAATAACCGATGCGGATACCACGTGACCCAAGAAGCTAACCTCTCTTAACCAGAACTCACACTTACTGAACTTAGCATATAACTGCTTATCCCGCAAAATTTGCAACACTAATCTCAGGTGCTCAGCATGTTCGGTCTCATCTCTTGAATAGACCAAGATGTCATCAATGAACACAACTACAAACCGATCCAAATATGGTCTGAAGATCCGATTCATCAAATCCATAAATACCGCAGGGGCATTAGTGAGCCCAAACGGCATCACTAAGAATTCGTAGTGACCATATCTCGTTCTGAAGGCAGTTTTGGGTATGTCCGAATCTCGAATTCGCAACTGATAATAGCCCGATCTCAAATCTATTTTTGAGAACACTGAGGCTCCTTTTAGTTGATCAAACAAATCATCAATACGCGGTAACAGATATTTATTCTTTATCGTCACTTTATTCAGTTGACGATAGTCAATGCACAACCTCATGGTTTCGTCCTTCTTTTTCACGAACAAAACTGGTGCACCCCAAGGTGAGAAACTTGGTCGAGCAAAACCTCTATCCGTCAATTCTTGCAACTGAGCTTTCAACTCTTTTAACTCGGTTGGTGCCATACGATACGGAGCTATCGAAATCGGCGTAGTCCCAGGTACAAGCTCAATACCAAACTCTATCTCCCGAACAGGTGGTAAACCCGGTAATTCTTCAGGAAAAACATCTAGGTATTCACAAACCACCGGCATAGATTCGGGTTTCTTTTCTAATTCTTTGTCATCAAGTACATACGCAAGGTATGCTTCGCACCCTTTTCTTACATATTTCTGGGCCAACATTGAGGATATTACAGTTGGCAACCCCTTTAAGTCCGTAGACTCAACTCGGATTATCTCGTTATTTGCGCACCTCAAATCAATAGTCTTGCTTTTGCAATTCACAACCGCATCATGCGCGGTCAACCAATCCAAACCAAGAATAACATCAAATTCATCAAACGGCAAAAGCATCAAGTCCGCCGGAAAACAGGAACCTCGAATTACTAGGGGACATTTTTTACACACTTTGTCGACAAGCACGTAACGACCCAAGGGATTTGACACCCGAATTACGAACTCAGTAGACTCAATAGGTAAAGTCTTACTGGATGCTAAGGTTTCACATATGTAAGAATGAGTAGAACCGGGGTCAATCAAAGCAATTACATTAGTATCAAAGAGAGTAAAAGTACCGGTAATAACATCAGGCGAAGAAGCATCCTCGCGGGCACGTATAGCATAAGCTCTAGCAGGCGCACGAGCCTCGGATCTGGTCGTAGCATCTCTAGATCCTCTCTGACCACCACTAGCATTGCCCGTATTTCCAGATGGTCTACCTCGAGCAGTGGTAGCACCCGGTTTCCCACTCTGATTTACATTCTGTTCAGACAACCTCGGGCAATCTTTAATGAAGTGGTCAACTGATTCGCACTTGTAACAGGAGCGGTCAGGGAATCTACAACTCCCCGAATGCCATTTACCGCAATATCGACATTTCGTTCTGTCTCGACGTTCATTCCCAACACTGGCGACCGAAGTGCCTCGTGTACCCACAGGGGGTCGATCACGATCTCGTCTAAAAAGGCCCGAAGTGCCTCTAGACCGGCCCACATCATCTCGAAATTTCTTCGATGCCTGTTGAAGAGACTTTCCCGAGGATCTTTTACGAAACTCTCCAGTTCCCACATCAACTTTTTGTTTTTCTTTTCTGAGCTCTTCGGCTTTACAAGCTCGCTCGACAAGTACTACGAACTCTCGTATTTCAAGAATGCCCACGAACATTTTTATATCTTCATTCAGCCCATCCTCGAAGCGTTTACACATGATAGCCTCGGACGAAACACATTCCCGAGCATACCTACTAAGTCTAACAAATTTTCGCTCGTAATCAGTAACTGAAATAGAACCTTGCTTAAGCTCAAGAAATTCCTTCCGTTTTTGATCAACAAATCTCTGACTGATATACTTTTTTCGAAACTCAGTTTGGAAAAACTCCCAAGTTACTTGCTCTCGGGGCACAACAGAAGTCAGAGTACTCCACCAATAGTAGGCAGAATCGCGTAGCAAGGAGATAGTACACTTTAGGCATTCATCGGGTGTACAAGATAGCTCATCGAGTACCCAGATAGTGTTGTCCAACCAAAATTCAGCTTGCTTGGCATCGTCGCTATCCGTAGCTTTAAATTCAGTAGCCCCATGTTTTCAGATTCTATCAATTGGGGGCTTATTTGACCTTATTTGGTCAGTTTTCGGACGTATTGTAGGTGCGAGGGTGGTATTAGTCGGGAATGGAGGTTGTGGAACAGCCATATTAGTTCGAATGTATTGGTTGAACCAATCATTCATCACGCTATAGAAACCTTGTCTAGCTTCATCATTCGGGTTACTAGCATTAGGTTGAGAGTCCGCCGGCGCTGTCCCTTGTGCGGGAGCAGGCGCTACACTCTCAAGATCATCAGCTACCGCTCGGTCGGGATCGGGATCCATTACTATAAATAAACACATTTACAATTGTCAGAAATCACCACACTATCAAATACACATAAAATGGCATGTATAGCTAGACCCAACGCATTAAGGTAGTCCTAGAATCGACTAAACCGTAGCTCTGATACCAATCAAATGTAACACCCCGAACCCGAGACCGTCACCGGAGTCGAACACGAGGTGTTAACAGACTTTAAACCACTTATAAAAAAATTTCCCAGACACTGCCAATCTGCGTACTAGTCGCTTTAAAAATCATATCTTGAGTTCAGAAACTCGGAATCCAGTTCCGTAAATTTTCCCTGAAACTAGACTCATATGCCCATCTACATATTTTTTATAGAATTTTTGGTTGGGCCAATTAGTACAGTTTATTAGTCAAAGTCTCCCATGTTACAGGGATCGACTACACTGACCTTTGCGTATTACGACTTGGATATCTCCCTGTACAGGGCTTCAATACTGATGTCGTTTGTTTCTATAGAAACTAGACTCAAAGAGGAATCTATACATATATGGCATGACTCCTAATTATCTCTGGTTAATTTATAATGAATTTACAAAGTCGAAATAGGGAATCCAGAAACCGTTCTGGCCCTGTCTTACGAGAACCTGAATATCTCTTAACATACTATCCATATGATCGTTTCGTTACTTTCCTATGAAATAGATTCATCAAGGTTCGTTTACATAATTTATTTACTATTTAATTCCATTCCTACTATTTTTAGTGATTTTCCAATCTACATCACTGCTGCTGTCAGCATTTGCCTTTAAGGTAGACTTTACCTATTTCATAGTTTCCATGATTCAACTAGCCCTTTTAGCATAAATAGCACAAATTATGATAGTGATTAACCATTCCCATGGCCAATCCTTGTTAAGCATATCCACACTCTCAATAACCATATCCATACCAAATGATTATAACATAATACTCAAACATATATAAGCCATTTTCGCATGGCTATCCAAAATTATACAAGTCCAAAGGTCCATGACCCCCAACAAAAAGGGTAGTCCTATACATGCCATTTCGAAGTTCAACCAAAATTGTACCAAAAGGGGGGGGCTTTGATAGTGTGGGCGACTTCGACTTCAAAATCCCGAGTCCGATAGCTGGAGAACCAAAATCTATAAAACAGAGAATCAAGGAGACGGAGTAAGCAATTTATGCTTAGTAAGTTTGAGCAAGGGATTCCAGCACAACAAAAGTATAGCATTCATGTAGCTAAACGGATAATTTCATATGCACAATTTTTCAATATCATACTTACTTCACATTACCAACCCTTTTATCATACACAAAGATCAACTTAGCCAAAGGCCGGTAGCTCATTTATCAACTGAGCGAATACTTATTTGTAAGGCTCGACTAATTCAAAGCACATACGAAACATACCTTAATGTTGGGATGTTTCAAGCGTATTAACTGAAATTTTTACAGCAAGATCATTCATTCCCAAATCACGTACCTTCGGAATTTAACCGGATATAGCTACTCGTTCAAAGCTTCGGACATAGCCGGTTATAGTAA